>NC_051846.1:48415089-48418044 GCF_002237135.1 Teleopsis dalmanni
TTTATGTTCTTATGAAATCGTTCTACCATGACATAATTGTAAACTACATATATATGAATATCTACTATTGCTTGAGAAATACAATTCAATTAGTATAGTTAACGTATCGAACGTACAAAATAAAAACGGTAGAACAAGGTAGAAACACATTAAAAGTACAAACAATACAAGTTCAGTTCGATCACTAAATACTTCACACACAAAGAAATGCAATGCAATTGCAAAATGCTTGAATTAATTGATATATGTTTTTTTTGATTCTTATGATGCAAAACCTCCTACTATTTAAACTGCTGCACGAATAATCGACCACATTGTTTTTCTTAAGGTAGAACGAGTCAGCTGATTTTTTACAGAATAACTAATTCAGTCCTAAAAATAGGTTAACCTACATTGAGCATGAATAGACCGCCGACAGAGCATATAACCATATGCCAAAGAACATGAAGCAAATACTAAACGACAAATTCATTAACGTCCTAAAAAATTTATTTTATTTATCTTTATTTGTCCATACATAATTTATTTTTTAGTAAATACTTTATGTTAATTTTCATTAAAAACCACACTAAAAACTAGACGAAAAATTAAAGTTAAAAAACTCAAAAACTGTTTTTTTTTACTCTAAAATATATGCAACAAAAAAATAATCGTCTAAAAAAAATTCTGCACTAACCCAGCACGGAATTGTATTAGTAAACTATTTGAAAAATAGTAAGTAGAAAATATAGCATCATTTCTACATTTTTAAAGATAATTATATTATCGATTAAAAAAAACTTCATTTAAAATTGAAATTAATCCAGTTTTGGTTAGTATTTTTAATTTAAATTTTCAGAAAAAATACCATTTAATTATATTAAGATATATTATACACTATAATATTATATTATTAATAATACATAAAATTATATATAATAAATATAAAATGTTTCTGTAGATAACTATATAACCACTTGTTGTTTAAACGTTTTTCACTTTTCAATAGGTAGGTAGGTAGGTTATATTGGCGATCCCAAGAAAACCTTCGACCTATAAGCCCATTGTGTTATTGTAAAATTGAAAACTCAAAGAGTAGAACCACTTAGAATCTTTGGCAAAACTTATTATGCTATTTAGGGGGAGGTTTTGCAGTTCGCAAAGATCCTCAAACGAAAGCCCCTAAATGAATTAATTAATATTTAATAATGAAAAGACGTGAACATTGTCCTTGTGTTTACAGACAGTTGTATATAGCAACTGAAACCAGGTTCTCAATAGATATCTTTTTTTTACAGTAAGGTAAAAATAGATGTTAATTAAATCAATACAATAACCTTCTTTGTTAACTTGTCCATATACACAAAGAGATTTCTTGAAATTAGACCACTGCCTTGATCAGTTACCAATAACACTCTTGGTCAAAAGCAAACTTTATATTTACGAAGCGGTGCTTATATTACATAGGGAATTTGTGCTTATTGATTGTGGGTGATGGACTATAACATGGGTTAGTATCAAAATAGGATCTAGTTATTATATCATGAAAACAACAGCTTGCAAGTTAATAGTTTATGACGATTCTTTTCAAGATGTAATAGATTTTTGATAACTTGACGTATGAGGTGTGATCGGTAGAGTTCTTTAGCTGATTTTTATTGAATGTTTTGAAAATTGCGTAGCTATTTTATTTTGCGCATAATTGTTTTGTTTGTCAAATTTTTTATAATTTGTTTTTTCTATAAAATTGCCTTTATAATATGCAAAAATATAAATACCACAAAAAAGAGAGTCAAATTTAGAGAGTCAAAAACAAATAGATCCTGGTTCCAATCAAGAAATATAGTTTGAACGATAATGTTAAAATTATTAATTAATTTAAAAAAAATTTAAATTTTAAATAAAGGCATAGAAACTCTTTACATATATTATATTAAAAATATTTTTACACCTAGGGATAGGCCCGAACTTTTTAGACGTAGGTTTGACACAAACTTTTATTTTCGATCGCGTTTTATATATATGTATATCGTGTATAGATGTAGAAGATACATCATGTTATATGTTTTGTTTTTGTTTTGTTGGCTGAAAAACTACCTAGACGTGTAATTTCTCGTTTTGGTAATGTAAATTGGTCACCAAAATGAAGTGATTGGTCATCACAGATTTGTTTTTTTGTGGGTTTATGCGAAGAATTGTATTTTTGTAGAAAACTCTGTGAAGTTATGGCCAACGTACTGCCATTTAAGTAGTGACAAGTAATTGAAAATTAACTTGAATGAATTCAGCACCATAAGATGTTAAATGGAGAAATTTTATGTTATATTTCAATCTAATGACAAGTCTTTAAGAATATATTCAAATAAAAATATGATCAAAATCTGTATCGTAAGTTATTTACGCTTACTTTTGGAATAACGATCACTATCTATTAGCCGCAAATGCTTTCACAATTTAATACGATTGAATGCAGTTATGATCATTCAAACATAGTGAGAATTATAAGATATGTGATGGATTATTAGATATGAAACAGCGAAAAAAGGTATCACAGCAGTAAAAAAAGTAAAATAAATTGTAGAAATGAATATAAATAATATGTACTATAACGGTCATATACAGATATTCGAAACAATGTTGTGAAGTTGAAGTTGTACTAGATAAAAAAAATAGAACTATTATAAATACGTCTAAATAAGAGTCAATATTAGGTTTATTAGCATATTATAAAATACTAAATCATTTTGATGTTCCCTTAAAAGCTGTGCTCAAGTTGACAAATTAGGCAGATCTCGTGATAAACTCGAATAGTAACTTAATAATACTACTTATTGTAAACACATAACAATTCAGAGCAAATAATAATAGTAATTAGCACACATATAAATAGCATTTACCTTTTATGTGGAACACAAATTGAACTACTTTGAATTAGTAGCAATTTGCTTAAGTTTAGATGTCAATTATATAGAAACG
>NC_051846.1:48418144-48423782 GCF_002237135.1 Teleopsis dalmanni
TATACTTAACACAGCTCATCGTTTCATTTGATTCTATACTCTTTATTCGCATTCAGGAGAATATATCTCCAAAGTTTTTTTTTTCCTTTTCCCAAACATGATAAGAAACTTGTAGATCATGATATTTGTCAAGACAAGCTCACTTTACTTTATTTTATTTATTTACTTAAACTTAAACAGCATCTGTTAACAAATATAATTTATCGTTGAATCTTTAAGCTGGCTTTTTTCACTACTTTAAGCTTTTATGCAGTTAAACTTCCATAACTGGAACTTCTTTAATTCGAGTTAACTATAACTCGAACTAAATAGAGTGCAACAGGATTTAGAGAGCAAATTAAATACAATTACAAAAAATTCTTTAACTCGAAGTCTCCATAAGCCGGATCTTTTCTTTGCAAAATGGTACTTCGAGTTATGGAAGTTTGGCCCAATATTAACATGTGATCTTTGTATATGAGTACGTCGTTTATTGCCGAACTATTTCAATAATAGTTCAATAGTAAATTTAGAATCAATCAAAAATTGAATCAATTTCTGGGGCTCTTATATTATAAGGTGGCGCCTATATAAGGTGCTTACGGTAGCTTTTAAGTGTGGCAAAAAAAACAACAAGTTGCTTATTATAGGCGCTATGGGTAATACTGGCATCACTGTTGCAATCTGTCAAATGTTATGTTTTCGCAGAGAGCAAATATGGCATATGTGCACATAATGCTAGAAAACTGCATTATTTTTAAAAGTAAATAATTAATGTAAAATTGAAAATTAAATTGTGAAATGAACTAAAAGTAATGTTCAGAATGCAGAAAATTTTAAAATGTTCGTTTACAACAAAATTAATAATAGTTTTGAATATTTATGCCTTAATAAGTATTAACTACATAGCAACTAACAACTTAAAAAATTTAAAGCGTTTTTCAATTATAATTTCTTCATATACTTGTATAAATTTTTGTATATATTTATACACATATTTTCAAAATATTTATTTTCCAAAAATTTGCATATTTTTACAATTTTTCATTTACTCAATTTTCAAATTTGTGAAATTTTTTAATTTTGTTTACAAACTTTTATAGATGACTGGAATATTTTTTGATATTTTCAACGAAGTTTCACAATAGATCGCTTATTGATTTGATACTTCACAACTAAGTGCTTAAATAGAGAAAGTAGTGTTGTTGTTTTGCGTACAAATTAGCAACTTTAAGCGAGCAACATGCCGTTTTTTACCACATTTAACAGCCGTCGAAAGCACTTATAATTACTGCATATTCGTTAGTTGAAGTGTACTTTGGTTAAAAATTTAGTATTTATATATTAAATATACTTTAAAAATATATTTTTTTCATTTCTCCTGTATCTGCTTTCGATTTGATGCTTAACTATTAACTTTTTCGTTTAAAAATAATCTATTTTCGTATAATAATAAATTATTTTCATTTTTCTACACTTCTTTCTTTCATATTTAGAATTGCTTAGATTTTAATTTCGGTCTTTTTTGATTTTGAAAAAATGTACTTAACAAACTGAAAAGTAAGAAGCTTAAATCTTTAATCCTTGCCAAGCAAAAAATAAAGCGAAATAACAGTTGAAGTCTTAAAATAATTTTCCGGTCGAATCAGTACTATGTGTAGGCTTACTTTAGCTACGTTTTATTAAAATAAAACCGCAAAAGTCACAATAAAAAAATGAAAAATGAAATAAAACAAAATAACAAGGAACGTGAAGCAAACTTAAGATCCTTTGTGCCCAAGTATAGCTCGCAACCATGAAAAGGAATCGTGTGAATAAACGCCTTTCCAAGCTCAGTAAAACGAACATTCAAAAGAGCGTTAAAACGAATCAGGAAGTGAAAAAAAGTCATGTTGGCAGCTACTTCCCGTCATAGATAACCGTCTGTGAGACCAAACCAGCTTCCATTTTTAAGTGTACGGCTGTAAGCAATATTGCATGAAGTTAAGATTGCATATAAAAATGTAATGAAATAAAATATAGACGAGTATATATAAAAACACAAAACCTTAAATAAAATACGAGTATAGCATAAAACAAGAGTGCCTTGCATCTGAAATGTACATTATAAAAGAATACCACAACACTATACTGCACTTTAGTGTAACTCTCATAAGTGCTTTCCAAAAGGATAACAAGTGTAAGTGAGTGACTAGATTTGCTGTCATCATAAAAAGTTACACTTCCGCACTAAAAAAAGATAAAGTAGCTACTGCACTCATTAATTAAATTTTCTAAGCCAATTTATGTTAACAAATAAAAAAAAAAGATATAACAGATATAAATCTGAAAAAAGTATAAAATGAAAAGGAGTTATTTTAATTACATAAAAATAAAATGAAACACAAATTGCAAGTAGAAAGTTTTTCTAAGTGTAATTTTCAGTTTGAAGTCACAGAAACCAACCACAAAAATTTGTGCCACATTTAGTTTTTCTAATGCAAAATGCAACTTTCAGTTTTTCTTTTAAAGTCACTTTTTTCTGATTTTATATTTTCAATTTACATAATTTAATAAATTTAACTTAGAAATGACAACTCAAATGCTGCAAAAACTGTTAATGGAGGAGTAACTTTTGCAATTTCGGTTTCAACAATTCACACGGCAAAAGGCTTCCTCCAACCGCAGTTAGCCAAGATAAAGGGTTAATATGCCAACAGCAGTTCCAGCAACTGACCTACTTGCGTTCACTCCAGCAAATAACAAATACTGAGTGCCGAGTGCCGAAAACTACTAAAAGCATAAAATAATTTTCATTTTTGTTTTTGAAAAATGACGCCATAACGACTTTCCACCCACAGAACCAAAAAAAGTGTATCCTTACATACCGAATAAAAGCCAACTTCACGCATGCAATTTCAATACCGAACATGGCACTTTACTTGATAACTTTAATTTGTAGTTGCGGTACTGCAGCACTGCGGTACTGTGGTACTGCGGTTTTTCCTGAGTTTCGATATGAAAATATTACTATAAATAATAGGTTTACCGATTGTCATATATTTTTCACACGATTGAGAACATGGAGTGCAGTGCAGTGCGGTTGTAATAAAAAATTTGTGCATTGATTGGGTATGAATTAAGGCAAACGATAAGTGCGGAAATATTATTACACTTCACTACGGCATTTTAACTTTTTACAATCAACTTCGACACAATTTTCCGCAAAAATTGAAGATATAAAATTATTTCATAAAAACATTAAAACATTTTTTCAACTGCAATAAAACATATACCATAAATCTTCGAATCAACGTAGGAAACGGAATGACAATGAAGCCATCACTTCATGCATACATCGTCAGTTAAGATTATTCCCAGTGGTATGGAAGCATTTTATAACGCAACATACGGTATAACGGAAACATCACATACTGGCAGAAAAACAGAATTACTTCATGCTTCCATATAACATTATTTAAAAACCGCTTAAACAGCAATCATAACCGTCATTGATTAAGCAACTGAAATTTAAAAACATGTTAATAAAATTATATAAAAAATATTTAAAAACAAAAAAACCGGGATAAAAATTTTGTAACGTCCTATAAGATAAATGAAAAATATTGACTGCATGAACAATTTTCCATTCAATGAAGACAATTAATATTAATTCTTTAAAATAAAGTTCCTCCAACGAAGAGGATCTAACCTTTGCAACATTCTTATAACTGTAATGCATTGCATATATCCTGTCATTTAAAACTTTTATACCAAGGTATACTTGTCAACATCTGTTAAATGATCGTATTCTCTAATGGCATTTTCGATGCATAAATCTGATTTCAATCTAGATTTACTCACGATCTGTTAAATTTTGTTGCCCAATCAAACTTTTGTAAAGTAATCTACTTAAAACTGTTATAGCAAGGTATATTTGTCAACATCTGTTAAATGATCATGTTCTCTATTGACGTTTTTGATGGGTATATATCTGGATTCCATCTAGATTTACTTACGATCTGTTAAATTTTGTTGCCCAATCAAACATTTTTAAAGTAATCTAACATTTTTGTAGTAGTGTGAGTAGACATTTATATATCGAATATATATCGAATCAAATCACACTTTATCTGTCAAATCATATAAAATACTCCAGATTTACCAATCGAAAATAAAATTGCATTTAAAGTGCGGTAAAAGAGCATCTGGATTGAAAAAATTACCCCAGGTTTACCAAACAAAAACGCCATAACATTGCTTTATTAATACATGAGTTAAAACGTTCGAATATTATTTAAGATAATTTCAGTATCTATCAATATAATGATGATTTACTTAATGCAAAGTGGTTATAAGAATTATCTATCTTATCTTACCTTATGTCTTATCTAGCGTATTGGTTGTGAGCTGTCATAGTGGGTTTTTTTATAATCCTTACGCTTTTCATTTCAAATATTGAATTATTTTAATATTTTAATTAAAATATAAGTACCAGTAGTATTCAGTAGTAGTATTTTTTATTAAAAATTTAAAAACAGAAAATAATTATCCATACATTATACATTATTTAATTAAAGCTATTAACTAATGTCGTCAGCTTTATCTAGCGATTGCCTATTCATTTTATCCTTCTAATCTTGTTGCGACTTTGATATCATTATTAGTAAATATTATTGTTATGGATAATTGCGGTTAAAAGCTTTCATCTATAATTTATTGCCTATATTTTAAGACTTGGTTAAGCTAGGTACACAAATGCAGCCAGTCAATTCCATTAAGGACACTGTGCACTGTTCGTTTGGGTTAAGATTGTTTTTCCAAAATACTTATTATCTAATTTCCTTTAAAATTGGGCAGATTGATATAAAGTGATTAACGTTTTTCGTTTTCTGTTTTTAGCATATGGTACAAACCGTTAGGTCAGCACTTATATAGGATAAATAATTGAATTTGATGATTTCGGTACGAAATTTGAAAATTGTACGAATAATTTCCATTTTATATTTATCAATAAAATAATTCGATGTTCCTATGTTGTAAGTTAATTCTCTAAATTTTTATCTGGAATAGCTTGTTTTGACCTTATAAACAAATCGATCTCTATCAGCTTGATCCTGTTTTAGAAGAATGCGCTGCTGCCAATCAATCCAACTATTCATGTTTTCTAAATTTAGATCTTCTGCATACTTCTGGGCTAAATTTAACTATGTAGAAAAAGAACAAACTTTTCCTACCTAGAAAGTATGTCGTAGGCCGTTTAGTGAGTCAGTATATTTAAAGCTAAATAAATAATATAGTTGATATATTGCTGTTGAATTGTAATTGCTGAATTTGTATATAAATAATCATATATGTTATGTATGTATATGAATTTGAAATGTTTCATTTATTGTTCGCGTAATATGTTTATTCAGTTATATATAAAAATAGTGCTTCTATGCAGTAAATTATGCTTCAAATTGTTTGAAAAAAAAAACTATATAAAGATAATTATTTCTATTTAATAGTGATTAATATTTATTACTGTTAATATATAATACTTTATATTTTTAAATATGGAAGAAATATCTACTCGATTTTTATATCGGATGTAAATATCACTATATAGACTTTTTTCACATAGGTAATGAATGATTTTTCTTAGAAAATTATTACAATTATTATTAATACTCGAAAC
>NC_051846.1:48423882-48435229 GCF_002237135.1 Teleopsis dalmanni
ATTTAAAAATATTCCTAAAAATGCAAACTGCTTGCAGTCAGTAATCTGGATAAAAATATGTAGTATAATATCTTACTAATATATAATATAAAAATAGCTTACTTATTGCGAGTTATAATATACTTCTATAATATATAAAAACAGCGATATTATATCTCTATAAAAATTACATTGTGTTCAAAACAAATTATCTTAAATATATAAAGATAAAGAAGTGAATCTATTTTTACGAAAATTGTATAAAAAGTGGTTTTAATTTTCTTACAAGGAAAATAAAATTTACGGCACAGCATTACAAAAAGTTCCCATCTATTAAACACCGTGTTTTTGCTCCCCTCAAAAACTTACTTTAAAGGGTAAGATTTATTTATGGGTTTAGTAGGGCTTGTAATATCTTCACTTAAAGAGTAGTCAATTGCAGTAGCAAGACGGAGTAATCAACAGAGCATAAATTCTGACAACTTCTTATAAGAAATTTGTTAGAACTGCCTTAATTTGTGGAATGCGTGGGAATTTCTTATTTGAATATAAATGATCTTGTCTTGTAAGAAACAATGCGTGTACATTTAAAGTGGTGGGTTTTACAATTCATGGATAATAAATTCTCATGGTGGAGGTTTTTTAATAAAAATAGATACTTTACAATTTAAATAAAGTACTATAATAGGCAACTGCCCACAAAAAAATTATTATATTTATAATTACATATAAAAATAAAATTTCGAAAATCACTATATGCATTATTCTTATTTAGAAACTTATGCTGTTTAATTATTATGCATTTATGTAAAATTATATATTATTAATATTGTTAATGAATCTATTATGGTATTATAATTCTACCTTTTATTGATATCAGTATTGATTAAACCCCAAACAATATTATAATATCTAAACAACTTTTTAAGGTTTTAATTTGATTAATAATTTTTTTTTATCATAAATACAGTAGATTGTAATATTCAAGCAATAAACACTTATTAATCTAAAGGTTTATTCGAAATAAATATTCGTAAGGTCATCCATGTAATTTTTAAATACAATTACATACATGCTTAAGTAGGCTGTGTTAACTAATATTCCAAATTAATATTTCCAATTTCTTTTTCTTATTAGAACAAATGTTTCGAATGATTTTAGTAGTACTATACCATACTATACTATACCACACTTTATTTAACTATTAATGGTGCACTGTAGTTGGGTTAATACTGAAAATACTTTTCCCCTTCATACACTTGTATCCTGTTCTTGGACCAGCTTATCATTACCCAAAATTTACCGAATAAGTTGACATCACTCCGTATATCAAGTGTTACTTACGTTAAACATATACTAAATGCAGGTTAATTGTGCAGTTTATATGGCAGTACTATGTTTATATTTTGTCACAAGTTATAAACAAAACTTGTTTATAACAAAAAAATTATTTATCTACTACTTATGTCTTCAAAGCAAATAAGGTATTTTTCATTTAAAGTAAAAGGTAGTGATGCATACATCAACAGGTCAATATATGTACATATATAGTCAATTAGATCAGTTACCTATGTTCTTGTCACTACATTACAAAGATTTTGACAAGCTCGAAATACCATTTTAACAGTTATGATTGCAAAAATTTTAAAAGATACATATTTTAATCACTTGCTCCCCAATATATCAGGAACGACATTGATTGCGAGGATGCCTGATCTTTTGAGATTCTTCTCTGACAGACTTTTGTTTTTTTTTTCAGTTTGTAGAAATCATCGAAAGCCACTGTGTGAGACTTTAACCCACTAAAACCATCTTTTTGGAACTTTTTGTGAAAATAATTGCAGCATTCAGACCTTGAAAGTCCGTTGTACTGTGAAACCCATTTTGATAATTACAAAACATTTCCACTCCTTTCAGGAAAATCGTTTCTCCTGTTAGAGCTTCTTACGAAGTCGGACACCATTACTTTGTTTACTTTGAGTCTCGGGAGGGCAGGATAGAAGCATAATACAGGTTCAATAGTGTCATCGTTCTTCAAACAAAGTGACCGTAAGCTGTTGTTAGCGTGGTCAAGACGAAAGAGTTGTTGGGCGCAGGTGGTGTGATCAGTAATTACACCAATTTGTAGTTTACAGTCCTTGGGACATATGGTTACAATCAAATCTGTACCCTCTCTACTGATTTCAGCTAGAATTAATTTGTCGTGCCATTGTGATTTCGTCATTTATTGTTTGATACAGATTAACTCCAGCGATGTAAAACGCTGGATGAATTGTGAGACTGTTCAGACTTTATACATTTTTAACAATTTCTGTGAACGTTTAATTTCTCTAAATATATGTTTGCAAATATATCGTTATCCATTACAGAATTATCCGTGAAAATTATTGTATTAAGAGTATTTAATAAACATCCTGTATTCAAATAACTTTTTTAATGGAAGAATCGCAGTGGAGTTCTTGTTTTATTTAACAGCAATTTTAATTAAACAAAGATTTGATTTTATAAAGCTTGATCTTAGAAGAATTGACAAAAATGAACTCATTGAAAAATTCTATAAAGAAATTTTAATAGAAAGGCTATACATAATCAAAATAGGAGATTTTTCTATAAGCGTCTTTTAAAAAATCTGTTGAAATCTTAGATTCTATAAAGAATCTAGAATAAATTCATTCTATAAAGGAATTTATAGAATAAATTCTATAGAAAAATGTTCGTAAGAGGGGTATTAGAACATAAACAAAATAAGAGATTTTTCTGTAAGCTTCGTTTGTTGAAATGAAGTCTGTACATTTATATGAGCATTAAAAAAATCTGTTCAATACCTGTATTTAGTATTTTCTACAAATGTACTCTTTTTTTAATTCATTTTTAATTTAAATTTAAAAAAATATGGAAGTCAACCAACTGACATAATTAAAGTTTAAAATAAAAGTTAAGCACACACTCGCTACGGAGTAAAAAAGACCCACCACAGAATTATCATTTGGCTTCAAAGCTTACAACTGTCGTAGAATTCAATGAATGCTTCGCCATAAAACTGAAAGTAATGACAACCACAGAATGCATAGATGCTTTTGTATGAGATTTTATAATACTGAAACAGTTGGAATAATAACAGAAATCACGTCATACACTCCATTCGCAATATTCGCACAGAATATATTCTTTAAAATATAATAATCTGCTTCATTAAACCAGTTGCAATGCTGGCAAATGGAACGAAGCCAAATAGGCAAGGATGTTAAGTTATATGAAACTGCACTCTGAATTGCAATGGGCCGCTACCAGAGTTCATGGTGTAAATTAATGGAAACAGTTTTTGCAATAGAAAACGCCCATAAACAAAAAAATTATTACGTTTGCAGGCAATGCACTGTAAATGCCGCTGGCATCGATTTAGTAATCCAGGAAACTGAAACTTTTCCTCTGTTAAGCCAAGACATAAAATTGATAAGGATGTAGACGAAAAGAGGTGTTATGATCGTGTTGAGGTTGCATAAATATAATGACAATCTTGTTAACTCAGTATTTAAGTGCTAACAGTTTGGGAACAGGCAGCATTATAGTAGATTATGTACGTACTTTGCTGTGCACCTATGCCGTTCGTACTGTTGGCAAGAAAAATTAAAAAGACATGTAAGGTACAATTTGACTTAGGTGAGCTTCGTTTTAACTTAACCTCACCAGCAAAAGCCACTAGAACAGGTGCCACAATAATGACTATTATGTGCACATCAAATATGTTGCTGTTAAAGTTATTGTTGTTATTATTTTTGTTGTTGTTGTTACAATTTGAGTTGCCGACAAAGCGACACGTCAAGCTCTTGCAACAAAAACTGTGGCAAGAAAAATTACAAGAGATTAATTTGGTGCATGGCATGAACAAACAGTAAGCGAATCCTAGTACAGATGGTCTATCATTAAGGAGCCTATGATTTTAATTAGTATTTTATTAAACCATTCCACTGTTCGCCGGCTGTTAAGTGTGTTGTATGTACTTTAGTTTTTGCTCCATATTCCTTGAAAGAAATTGTCGCTATAAAAAATGTAATTTATCACCAACACTGCTGCGCAGCACTACAAATAATTGCTGCTCTTTCGTTCGCTGTTGCTGCTGTTACTGCTGTTACTGCTGTTATTGCTGTTGATTTTCCTGTTGGTGTTGCTGTTAGTGCTGCTGTTGGTATTGCTATTGCTTATGGTGTTTTTGTTTGTGTATTAGTCGTATTATGTTTGTAGCTACCATGAATTAAATTGCACCGTTCATTACACTCGCAATTATTTTTCTCATTGCATTGAATTAATTGCTTCGTACTAAATTACTGAGATTATCTTTGAATTGCAATTTGTTAATTTAGATAAACAACAGCAATCGCAACAGCGCAACATAAGTAAAAGCAACACCAACCATCGCTCCTGAAATTGTTTTTGCTGCTCTTAATGCTTAATGCTTTCGTGTTCTGGCAGTACTAAGGCGAATCTGAAAACTGGGCCCATTAAAATAAAAGCAAGTCATAAACTTTTCATATTGATATTTGCTTTAAATACTAAATTTACGTACGCGGAAATGCATGAGGCGATTTTCTTTTAAGTTTAGCATGTCTACTTTTACTCCATTAAAATCATAAAATTATTAAATTTATTAAATTTAAAAATAAAAAGTTTATAGGCAAAAAGCTTTTGAATAAAAATGATATATTTTCGTGCATAATTATATGCTGATAATATTTATAAAATAATATATGCATTTAAATGCGTTTCCACTTACTAAGAGATTAAAGATCTTTTCTTTTTATACATGTATATTTGCGGATTATAGCACTAATTACTATATGTAAAGTAAATCATCTTAATTTATAAAAGTTAGTTCTCAAAAGGTCAAAAAAAGTATATAAATCTGTAATGGTTTCACCGTCTTCATTTTTCTTTATTAAAAATATACTACTAATAGTATGTAATTATATTTACTGGATTTAGTCCCGCATTGTCCTATAGAACAAAATATTATATACAACTCCTTTTATTAGGCATTGTATTCTGTTAAAGCAATTTCCTTATTTCCTTGATTGAAGCTCTTTATTCGTAAAAAGGTTTCTGAACAGTAGTGAATTACTAAACTACTGTTTAAAACTTTTAAATTATGATCTCTGTCACACGCTTTAGTTTATAATTAAAATATTGCCTGATCTTAGTAACATTAAAAATTTCTTAAATCGTATATTACCATTTTATTATCTTAAATTAATTCTTATAAAAAATGCATCCCAAAATGCTGCATGTGCAATATAATATATCTTCATTTAAAATAAATGCAACACAATATCTACATCTATTTTATCATCCATCATTCACAACATGACTAGATTAAAGAACGAGATCAATATCGTGCTAAGTCCTATACAGCTCATTCTATATTCAAATGCTTCAGTCATTGCCAACTTCTTATAACTTAATGATAACACCAATGCTTGTATGCTTGTAAGCATAAGTAGACTGGGTCTCCTGTAAAGTATAAGTTTGGTTGTTCAAGGAAAGCTCTACATCATAATAACTTACTGAGCTTATAGAAGCCAAAAACAATCCTATAGATAATGCTAGTTCTTTATCTGATCTTTGGACTGGCAGAGTTTATAAATAAGCATAAGTAGACGTAACTAGACGAAAGTAATTTATGTTTTCAAACTGCCTACAAGGCTTATAGTAGCATATATTAGCAATTCTAGTTTTTTGTCTGATCTCTAGATTAGCAGAGTATTTACATAAGCATAGGTAGACTGAGTGATCCGTAGAGTTTAAGTTCTGGTTTTTAAGAAAAAATTTCTCCTACTGTGCTCATAGAAGCACTAATCCATCTGTACTTATCTAGATAACCACAGATAGACTATATGAACTGTAGAATGTAAGTTTTGTTTTTTATGATAAAGCTTCTTATCCTATAGTAGCACTCCTCATCCTAATTGCTTGCTTATAATAGCACTTACTAGCCAATTCTTATTATTCGTGTAAAGAATGGCATAATCACATTATTAATAATGTTGGCAAAATAGTTAAATTCTTGACGACTTTTATGAAATAATTATTTTTTGTTGCTTTAAATGTCCTCATATGTGGTTATGTGGTTCAAATTGTTTTAGGAATTCTTAGGATGATTTTCGAAAAAAATTTGTTTTATTAAATATATTATTTGAATATAATAATAAAATTGTTTCATATAACGCTAATCAAATAATCAAATTATTTACAAATAATATTAAAGCTTTATTTTATTTGTTCTAACTGCTATGTACAATATATAATAAATATCTGTTATTTAGTTTATTATTAGAATTATTAATTATATCTATATTTTAACCATATTAAATAATAGAGAAATAATCATAACATAATAATAATAATCTACAATGTTATTTTTTGGTTTATTTTTTTTTAAGTTCCGTTTTTAATAAAAAACGAAACTTTAAATAACTTATTAATGGGCCTCAATTCTACTTTTGCTTAACTTGTGCCATTAATATTTTATTAACTTCAGGCTTTAGTAAGAAAAAAAACATTACACTTGCTTAGATGAGAAATGATAAATAGTTTTGTAACTTTATTTGTACAATTCAGTGTATTATGTGAAAAGATTACATATATAATGAAGAAGTTCATTATTTTTTACAACGCCTCCAGTCACACAAATCACACTATTCAGAAAAAACTTAACAAGTTGCCTATTCAAAAACACCCGCACTGCCTATTGCCTTAGCTATTCAAATAATAATTAATCATGTCCATTAGGTTAGAGATTCTTTAAGAAACTCAACATGTTTGTTAATAAAAGCGTACGCACATTCAAATTAATTTATACAAAATTATTTTGAACTTTTTAACCACAAAGTCATGAAACATGAAAAAGTTAAAAATTAAAAAATTATAAAAATATTGACTGTGAAGTGCCTCTAAAAATTAAATGTTCACCGCTCCGGAGTCGGGAAAGAGAAGCGAGGGTCTAACTATGCGCGACATGTTCAAATTAGATGAGCCCACAAAATTAATCACTTCGCGTATTGTTGCGTTTCTGTTTTTTTTTTCGTTTCCGATTTTTAAAGATATACGCGATTTTTTGACTAATTTCATTATTTCGAACCCAAATATAAACTTTAACTTGCTTAGGCTAGAAATCAACAAAAACTGAAACCAAATCCTAAATTAAAGACCCAACCACACCTTTGCTGAAATTAAAATTTATTTTATTTGCCTCAAATAAGTTATTTTAATTCTTCTTATGAGGGCGTGTGAATATTTTTGAAACTAAGTATTTACTTCTTTACTTTGATGCACCGAATTTTAGATATTCAAATAATTTTTTCATAAAGATCAAGATTTTTCTGCTTGCATATTTGAAGTTAATGTTGAATTTGAAGAATTCCTGCGTGTCCATTAATTCCAAATTACACGATTCTCATATTGTTCCCATTCACATGCATGCCACTTTGTTGTAAGTGATTTACAAGCTCTGCGATTTGCATGATCGTTTTCAATTCTTATTTTTACTGATTTACCACGCACTTTTCTTTTCCACAGACATCTCGATTAATGCCCCTTAACACATCTGCACATCTCATATTAAGCACAGAAGTTATGTCTTTCAAGTTCAATATCCAAAAAAAGAATTTCGTTTTTTTAAAAATTGCAATGTAGATTCATTTTGACATAATAACGATCTTTAGCTCATATTATGTATGTAATTGCATCACGTATTTCTGAAACTTAAACGCAACTTCTTCTCGTGAACAGTTGCATTCTTACTCGTAAATTGGAAGCCGCTTTCGAAGATTTCTCATTTATCTCAATTTGCAGAAAGTCAAAATATTTCTGATTTCGACATAATCATTTAGCAAGAACACTAAAATTTAGTACGTTTAGTTTATGATATTATTTTGCTTCTTCTTTATTTGATGTTCAAGCACACCTGTTCGATTTCAGAATAATACATATTTTCATTTCCGAAAAAAGTTTTTATTTTCTTTTAGAAATAATAATAAAACTTTCGTTGTGTCTCAAAATTGAAACCGTTTGTTAAAAAATATTATTGACATGTTCCTATTTAGGTAGGATTTCTACAAATCCCGGTTGCTAGCTATATGTCTTAACTCATTAAATGGTTTATTTGTTTCCTTTTTAACGCTTCTACGCCATGTCATCTGGAGCTGAACTCTGCTTCTTGCACCTTGGGGGTTCCATCGTAGGGCTACATGGTCTATTTCGTTTGCGTCTTTCCTAAGGGTATACCCAATCCACTTGTATTTCCTGCGCACTATTTCTCAATAGAAATTTGTTTAGCTATTTTTCACAAACGAGCATTAGTTTGAATCGTCGAATCGCCTCTTATAATAAGTGCCACGTTTCGCTGCCGTAGATTAGCACTGACTTGACGCAGGAATTAAGTATTTGAATCTGTTCCGTCTTCAGTTTTTAGTGTGCTTCCAAGATATTTAAACCTTTTAACGTCTTCTATGGGCTCCCCATATATTTTAAACTGATTACTGTTACGTAAGTTCAGGCGAATAGATTAAGACTTTGCAGTGTTAATTTGAAGGTCGATTTCTGTAGAATCGCTAGCTACGATTATAAGTCTCTCTTGCATCTTATTATATGTATTGCTAAATAGAATCACATCATCAGCGTAGGCTAGATAGTATTCGCGTCATCTTCCAGTAAATCTTTTTTATATTATTTAATCAATTGAACTTTTGGCAGACCATACAGCCAAAATGGTTAGGATATTTCTTTAATCTTAATTTATAAAATTACTTTATTTTTCAGTGTAATCTCATTCAACTTAAATGCACTTTTTCCAAAGATCTTGCTTTTGATGCACTCCAGCTCCGTAGTGGTATTCCAAAATGGTGGTAAACCACACCATCATATTCGCTATTACCTTATCTTTAAATTAAATATGCTTTTCACTAAAGAGTTTTGGAAGATATAAAAATATCAACGCCGTGGAGATAGCTATATATGGCGAATAATTCGCTGATATACATTGAAATGAATATGAGTAAACATTGAAAATGATGTTCTTCTTTTGAGAACTTAATTTTTTTTAAGTCAGTTGTTTCAAAAGGTTATTTACCAGACTTCAGATAATAAACTAACCATATTCCTTCCACACCGTATAAAAAATGAACCTAATGTCGTTATGGTCGTTTTTTGAACTTGAATTCGTTTTGGAGCCTCCTATTTTTATTCAATATTAAATAGGTGGATCCAAACCTTATCCATAGTCGAGAAGCGTTATACAAATTTCAATCGTTCTATTTAAATCACTGAGCTCGGTAATGTATTGCCCAACTTATTATTAAATAAGGGTTGATTGATTGAGTCTACATAAACTTATATATATATATCTTTGTATTTAATTTTCTATTGAATATATCATATTAGTATGATAAATGATGTTATATGAATTGTATATGAGAGGCATATGATTCATACAGATTACCAGGAGTTATATTATATTATACATGGACTAACGTATATAGATTTATTATTGTATTAAAATGAGACGAAAATTTTGCCATTAATCAAAAAATTGCTCAATATAAATACCACTGAAGTCCACATTAAATTAACAATATTATATTATATTATATCATTATTATGTTTTTATTCCATAGATTTTTGAACACATTATTAAAATAAAATAAACTAGTAACAATTTTAACTCGTTTTCCAGGACAATAATGAAATATGTACATATTTTTAAAATATTATTGGATAATATACATGCAATTTTAATATTGTATTTTATTATGATTATATTGTTTTTATATTGTTATTATATCATATTACATTATTGTATATTGTGATTATTATTATTATTATTATATTGTGAATGATTATTATTAATATTGTGTTATAATAATTATAATAGTACAAATATTTCTTCTTTTTTGTAACTCTATAAACATTTTGTGAATCCGAAATGAAAAAACGGACTTTAATTTATAAAAATTTGATTATTTTTTAATATAAATTTTCTTAACATTAATACATTCACTCCAATAATTCTGTAATTTTTGAATTTTAAGTTAATTTTCCGAAAAATCTGCAAAATATCGGCTCTCCCCGTAAGCTCTCATATATTTGTTTTATAAAAATCGTTTTGCATGACAGTATTTTTTTAAGGTGAAAAGGAAAAATTAAACTAATTTGGTGAGCGATAGTTTGGTGAGCTGTATCAACAAAAAAGTATTGTCTTGTTAGAAAATGATTTTTTCCATCTATAAATCCGGTTGCTTTTTTTTTTAAGTTTTGGCGTTAAATCTCTCCCAAATAATCAGAGTTTATTGCTTACCAGTTTTAGGTAATCTATCAACAAAATTGATTTTTTATTCCAAAAAAGGCTCTGTTGGATGATTTATTGTACTTGTTTTGGAGCAGAAGACTCGAATTCGAACTACTTATTAATCTATTGTTTTTATTCAGATTCAAAGCGGTACAACCATGTCTCATCTATATTATAGAAATGATGCATAAAATCGATGCTATTTTTAATTGTTCCAGACCTTACAAAGTTGATATTGCCTTTTGTGTTGACTTATATGGTGTGTATCAATGAAACATTATATATTGCTACATAATATTTATATATAAATTTTATATCATTTATTCTACATATACAAAATACTATTCTTAATCATATAAATTCATTGCAGTAGTCAATGATTGAATTTAATGAAGTAATTGATCACTTCAGTTATGAGTGCAAAAACCATTAAATATGCTATATGTAAACTACGAGCAATCTGCAATATTTGTTGTTTTAAGTAAGAAATTTTGAAGTTAATGGCAATAATTTGATATAATAACGAGACATCCGTTCTGTTGCCTTGAAAATGAAACTCAAAAAACAAGCGTAAATTGAAGAATACACCCTTGAATACATCAATTCAGTGCTCATATTTAAGTAATCAAGTGTTGACATCGTTCGGAGGTAGTCATTATTTGAAAGAAATAAATATCTTATAATTGTTTTCAATATTTATGCTCACACGATATTATTTTCGTTGCTACGTTGTTGTTGCATACTTTATATGTAATATTTACATAATTTCGAAAATCATATGTGATGAGGTATAATATATAGCCATAAGCAATTAACTGCTATTGAGCAAGTAAACCTCAACGGCAACTAACAATTAGCAGCTGACTTGTTGTGGGAATAATGATGCTTATTGTCATCATTGCTTCAATGCAATCTCTCAACTTATTTACAATTTTTAACAATTGTAAACATTTTCTTCTCAAAACAATTAAAACCATAATTAAGTGAATTTACTCGTATTGCATTTGTAAGTTAATTGCGTTAAAATGCCTA
>NC_051846.1:48435329-48455626 GCF_002237135.1 Teleopsis dalmanni
TTTATGCGCTGCGCTTTCATTTGCACCACCTAATGCAGGTTAAGATTTTGTATCTTTTAGATATTTGAAATGTTTTTGAAAATGATTGGTTGCCACTGGATGCAAGTTGGGTCAACAAAAAGATTTATTAAAATTATGAAAAATTCTATTTATACACAATTCGTTGTGGTTAATTAAAAACTGTACAAAATTATCATAACAACAAAGACGGTGGCTTCTGCTACTTATAAGAAATGAAAGTAGATACAAGATAAAAGATGTAGAAAACGAGTTGCTTGATATGTTTTTATAATTTTTTATGAACTATGTATGCATAACGTAAGTTTTATATATTTTAGGTCAATGTTTTTCATTTAAAGCTAATACAGCCACTTAAGTTTTATAGAAAAATATTTAAGTTAAACTGTTAACACTTAAGTGAAAAGAAAAATTTTAAAAATTAAAAGCTTGCTTTCAATTTTTTAATTGTGTTTAGTTTACTGTTTTTCAATATGATAGAAATACAGCAGAATGAATTTTAACTCACAAGAGAACTGTTTTTAATAAAGCTATATATCTGTCATCAGTAGTCTTTCAAAATTATTAACAACATAGTATAGACAAATATAATTTCTACATACTTAGTTATTTGCATTATATAATTAATATTAATCTTGCTTTAAACATTTGTCAAATATTAAAAAAAAATTAACTACTTACGTGCAAGTAAATTATAAAACCTATCGCTCTTTCTACAGGTCGGTGATTGCCTACTTGGTAGAAGCAGTCTTAAACTGAGAGTTCTCTTTTATAAATTTTGTAGAAGAGTGGAGTCAATATGAGAAAGAAATGGAGCACGTCTTCTACAACTGTTTAGCTCAAACCAAAAGCAAAACAAACTACTTAAACTTTAAATCTCTCACAGAAGTGTCCAGCGCTAAAATTAAAGACATCCTGCAATTTATTAGAAACTCAAAAGAGTTCTATAATTAATAATGAAGGTCCTGAGTTAAGTTGTGGTATTGTAATGTACTTGTAGAGTCAATAGGTTGATTGAATTGACTACAACAAAAATCTTACCAGGTTTTTCAGTCGATCAAGATTATATTGTAAGCCTTTGGTGTGTCAGATCAATAAGCTTGCAATTCTTGGAAGGAAAAAGTTAAGAGCTTGTAATAGTTTCTATCGCAATTCAATAACGACAAAATATGTTTTATTAAATCCATATACAAAAAAAGTATAGCCATTAAAAATAGAATTGTTTATCTTCTCTTACCTTAATACTTAATTATTCCTTTATTAGTTGTCTAATTAAATAAGTTTGTACATAAATTAGAGTCTTTTCAAAATATAAACGAAATCTGTCTGGTATATAATAACAGCTCTATTATCTACAAATAATATATTCTGTATATAAATAATGAATTACAACATGCTAAAGGGGGGACTTTAAAAATAATACTCTCTAACTCTCTATGTTGGTAAGTTAGGTAATGAAGTATTAGTTCAAGCAAGAATACTATTTATCCGCGTTATATCCGTATATAAAATATAGAGCTCAGAAAAATTGTTAATAGGATGTTACTATAACATATATTACTTTAAAAGCAAGTTTGTTTCTTTTTTTTTATATATACGTATCTTATATATAGTTTTGTAAAATATAAGATTATTAGAGATAAAATATATATTAAATTGAATACAATTGGGTTTAAAATAAATTGTTGATTTGTTCACAATTTTTCATAGTTGTTATTTATACTGTTACTTAATTAAGATGTATATCGTCTTCTCAAATAAATCTAAAATACAAAATTATTTTTATTAAATTTTACATTTCTTATCTGTTTAATAAATCTGAACTACAAGAAGAAAATTTAATGTTATATGGAATTAACTTTCTGAATAAAAAAAATAACAGACATAATTTATAATATGCCCAATTGAGCAAAATCATTAAAGTCAGAACACATTTGACAACATTAACACGTTGCATTTCTCGGTATTTAAGGTTATTTAAATTATTCTCCTTTTCTTTTAATGCATATGCAAATATATCAAAATAGAAGTTAATTTAAATCAACAGTCTGTAAAAAGATACAAAACAAACAGACAGACATTCCACATGCACATATTGCGCAACCTTCAAGTGCAGCAGACCAATAAGAAATTCTGCCTTCCCAGCTACCACTTGACTTTGGCAGTTTTTTTCACAAATTCTTGAATTTTGTCAACAAAATCTTGGTTCAACAAATGTAAAACTGAGTAAACTACTTGTGTGCAACGAGTAACTCTTAAGACTACTTTTTCAAATTTAAATAACGTGCATTTGGAGTGGTCCAAGACCACCATGGAATCAAAACTAACTAAGTTTACTTAATTAAGTACGAGTATTTTCCGAAAAGAAGATACCACATTCATTCAACGTTACTAGTCTATAGAAAAAAAATTTTATCAAAGTTGTTAATCGTTAATGAAATTGTTAAGGGTGCCTAAACGATGTCTTAAATGTTTCGCTGCAGTAAAGATAGAAAGTTCACCAAACAGACAGACGGTCAAACGGACAGACAGTTTGACGATAAGATATTGCTAAGAATGGAAAAAAAGACTATAAGATGATGAAGGAAGAGACAAACTCATAGAACAGTGCACTGCTTCAAGAGTATAAAATGAGTTCATAATGAAGCAGCAGGAGTTATTGCACGTTTAAAATGTTGATAATTTTTATAAAAAAAAAAAAAAATAATTGAAATAAAAATTTTTAATGATTTTTTGCTCAATGGTATAAGAATTGTTGAAAAAAAAAACAATGTATAATTTATTGCTTAAAAGCAAAAAGATTTATTTACCGCAAGAAACAACATTTTTTCTAATTAAACTACACAAAAATCATAAGCAAAAATATCATTAATCTTTTTGTATAAAAGATAAATAAGAGGCGAACAATTTAACACAGTTGAAATTTAACAAACCATAATAACAAATTTTTGGGAAATCTACTCTATTAAGTGAATTAAGATTTTGATAAATAGCGCCCATTTCACGCATGTCTAACACTTTTCAAATAAATGAAATGTATTTAAGCCTTTGATTGAGAGCATTTAAAAATTAATCAATTAAAATATTTTACTTCTTTTCTTACTTCTAATGAATTTCCTATAAAAAATACTTCAGGTTGGTTGTACAGGTTGAGTCTTGATCGAAGCCAAGAAGATCAAAAATTCGTTTAGTTGTACGCTGAAGAACACACATTTTAATGAAGCAAACCGGTTGAATTGTGGTTTCAATTTAAATAAATTAAAGCAACAAAAAAAATTATCAACAACATTCCGAATATTCTTGAAGTCATTTTAAGATTTTATGAAAGTTGACTAATTTATTGTGACGACAATAGACAAGATCTATATTTAAAAATTAACCAAAATTATTACTACGCTAAATATTATAGTACGATACACCTCAAGAATAGCTCTATAATTCCTACTGCCAATCCCTACTGCGAAAGCTGTGGTTATGAGAAAGCAGAAAATACTATCAAACATCTTCCATGTTGGTATATAGCGAAAATAAAAAAAAATTGATTATACGAGGTGGTTATTATCAGTGAGAAGTACGTTTTTTTAACAAGATTCCACAATTAATATATAATATTGATAAAATAGTTGAACCGCTACCACATATGTCAGCATTAATCAAAAATTCAATATTGGAAGGATTGATTGAGCTACATTTTAATATTAAATAGTTCCATATGTTCATTAAGAACTAATGAAAACCGTTAATTACACATACTTACCTATAAGGTTATCTATATGGTTGTTTGAAAAATAGTTTTGATTTTTTTTTGGAAATGAAATATGTTTTTTGTCTTTTGAATTATATATAATCCATTCTTATATAATACTTTTTGTCATCTTACTAGCAATAGCCTGATTCCACCGATTCTTTTTGATTGGCAAAGAACTGATTCAGATGATTTTTGACCTACTCATTTAAAGCATAAGTTTTATCATCTAAAAATTTTTGTAAAAATTGGTATATATAATAATCAAAAGGTGTCTGATCCAAAGAATATAATAACTGGGCAGTATACCACACTTTAATAAATTAATATGAAAATACAAGTTAATAAGAAAATGTTTCGCTATTATATTTAGTGCTTCACAGTTATACAACTATAGTTATGCGAATAGTTATCTTAATTCAATGAAACCATCATTATCAATATATATTCGAAATATGTATATGTATGAAGAAATATCTTTATGTATTCAGAAATAAAATTTTATATTTAACGTACTAATTTTCGTATGAAGCACGTTTTTCATTATCAGACTACAATGGCGAAATAATCTTAAAATTTCGCATACTTCAGCACTGGCTGCAGTAAAAAAGGTCTTAATATCGACCCACTCGTAAATTGTCACCCAAAATGTGACTTCTTTATCTTGTAGGTTGCATGTTTCACGGTCACCTACTCACTAGTCACAATTGTCTACGAGTGAACTCCGCGAATACCGATGCAAAATTGTTTATCCTAAAAGTGCATACAGCTGAAGTGCCTTCAGCTTGCAGCCTTCGTCTTGCATAGGCGACAATTGCAATCACAGGCAGCGATCACGTTTTTGACGCCTGCGTACTTGTGCATTGATTTCGACTGCATTTGCGTTGCATGCAGTAAACAGAGATTGCAGCAAATAGGTACGTTGCAGAGTATTTTATTTATTGATGAATATCACGTAATTCAGCATGAAGGCGCATTAAAGCACATAAAGGTTTTACCACATTTGCAATTGCCATAAACATAAAGTATTTGCGAATGTTTACATTTGTTTTTGTTTGTATGCAAAATTTAAAATTTTAATTTTTTTTTTATTTACAATAAAGGCAGTAAAGGCTTTTTAGTTTTTAGTAGTAGTAGTTTATTTATTTTATTTTTAAGCTTCAAGAAAATATCCTACATGCATTCACAATTTGTTGCAAGTTGTGAATTTGACAGGAGGAACTGCGTAAAGAAGAATTAATTGTAACCAACTTCGTGACATGCAACATTGATTTGATTTGTGTAGGCACCATGCATTATTGTCATCGAATGAATAATACAAAGTACATAAACTAACCAGATTGTATAAGAAATATATAAAATGAAGTTATCACATCACTTCAATATATATGTATATCTTTTTTTTATAATGAAATTTGAATAAGTCACAATTAAAATGACTATGACGATGTTTGTTTTCATAATAAATATGAACGGAAATTTTAAAATCCAACAAAAAGGTTAAAGAATCCTAGCAATGTTTAACCAATGTCAATACAATACATTAATTATATTAATAAAAATATGTTATGGACTTATTAAATCGGAGTAGTTACACCCAAGACTGACTTATTTTTGAACTCTTAAATATATTTATTTAAAAGATCGAATGACAAAATATAAAATATATAAAACAAATGATCCGAAATTAAACTGATTGATTGATTCGAATTGATTCTTTGTAATTATGAATGGATTTAATACTGCAGTAAAAACTTTCTTACGGTACACCTTTGTTAATCTTCCCTCTTACATAAAATTTTTTCAAAAGTGCACTTTTTCTTTCCTCATTACTTAACACAACTAATTCCTAATGCCTTGTTCTCACTATGTCATTTTCAATGTCAAATATTGTCAGTATAATGTCATTTAAAATGGCATAATGAAAAAAGGCTTAATATACAAACAAAAGTAGACTAAAAATCAATGTTCCATTAAGAAATTGGCTTGCGGACAATATATTTTAAACAATATATTTACAGACAATATATTATTATTATAAGATACAGATATTATTATTTTAAAATATTTTTTACTATATTAAATTTATATCAAATATGAACTAAACTCGTTCAGTTTTCTCACGCGTGAAGTCTGTTTTTAAATATGCTCAAATATACATATTAAAATTAAAGGAAATGAAAAAGTCAATCAAGTTCTTGACATCATATAGTGTAATAATTAAGCCATACCTATATTAAAAATATCAAATTATATATAACTTACACTACTAAATAAAATTCATACAATTTCTTTCACAAATGCAGCAGTTATGAAACTTAATTTAAATTTAAATGCATACATTAAAATAAACAAAATTCAAAATGACAATTAACAGCACAAAAATTGAATATAAATAAATATTGCTAACTAAAAATACCCTTCAGGACAATGGTGGAAACTTTCTCCATTCATTTCTTATAGGTAGATGGTTTTAGTGGGTTAAAGTCGAAGCTTTTTCAATATTAAAAGCAAACAATTAAAAAATATTAAAAAACAAAAGTGCTACTTATAGCACTATAAACAAGGGATTAATATTAAAACAAATTTCTGTACAAAATTTTTCCACAATATTAGTGTTAATGTTAAAAGTATTAAGTGAAGGAAATGATGCATACTATTGTTAAATGTACCACCTATTTTACACTCCAGTTCCCATACTTTATCAAGTATAAGTACAGTTAAAGTGCAAAAATAAAAAAAAACCCAGCTTAAGAAGTAATTAAGAAATGTGAAACAATGAAATAAAATTAAATTAAATTAAAAATTTAAAGGCTATTATCGTAAACTGTTTATTTAAGAAAGTTTTTATAAGTAAAGTTATTGAAAACTTTATATAAAAAACTAATAAATAAAAATAAATGCAAATACTATGTAAACAGTTTTTTATTTTTAAAAGTTAACGATAAAAGCCTTTTAATAATAAGTAAGTAATAAAAATAAGTACACTCTAAACCAACAAATAAAGTAGTTGAAGTAATATACCATAGTTTAGAATATTATTGATAATGCATTATTAATAATAAAATAGAATACTAAGTAATGTAATTAATATAATAAATAACAAAAATTTTATTCTTACATTGGAAGAATTAAAAAATGATTGTTAAATTTTTTAAAAAATTATTTTAAATACTAATAATAGTCATCGGTCTCTTATTTAATGTTATTGATTAATTTAAACCAGGATTAAGTTCGTTGAGGCTTTAATCTATAATAAAAATTGCTTAAGCTCCGTTAAAATTAATTAATGGTAACAATAATCTTATAAATATTATTAAATAATTAAAAGCTTATAAAGTGCTTTTAAATATTTCTTGAAGAAATATTGATATCAATTATAATGTCAACGTAATTATTCTTAAATTCGTATTCGTAAAAAAGTTTGCAAAATATATAATTTCCTAGATTAAATAATTGTATAATTTAATAATAATGATTAAATATATTAAAGTTAAAGTTTATTTTTTAATGATTAATAGTTTTGAATAAATACTTAAAATTTAATCAATTAAAAATTTAATAATTATGATACAATTTCATGAATAAAAAATTAATTATGAATAATTAAAAGTTAATAGTCAGTAATTATTTTTAAGCTTGCTCTTGAAAAAGCTTATTTCATTTTATTTTTTTTTTTTTGCATATTTGAAGTCACCTTTTGATTAATTTAAGCCGATTTTTTTCATTTGTGTTTTAATTACAATAAAGTATTGTATTTAAATAAAACTCATACAAACAAAATATGATTTTTGTTAGTATTTTTATGCTTTAAATCATTTTATTTCAAGCTTAAAAGCATCAAAACCGATTTTTTTTTCATTTGGTACACAAAGTGTGCAAAATTTTAATATTATATGGATAAACTAACAGTTATTATAATAATTAATTAAAAGTTGCAATAGGATCTTCTATACATAATTTAATTTATTTTAATTAATGAATTTTATTTAACTTTATAGAATAAAGTATTAGAAATATATATAAAGAAGGTGTTTGCATTAAAATGCTTACAAACAATAAAACAATAAAATTAATCTGTTAAATATAGATATTTCATTTTCAAGCTTTGCACAAGCTAATATAACTCTATTAAATCCACTCACTTAAGTAATAAATTTAATTGTAAAATTATTCAAAAGTATTAGTTCAGAAATACGGTAAATAGCTCAGAAATAATGATATACCAATCTATTTATCAATATAGCAGTACCTATAAGCTTGTAACCAATTAGTTTTAAAAAGTAATATTAAACAAATATGAGTTATTTATATTATTCTAGAAATATTAATAAAACATGTTTTTGACTCTAATTCACAGCAAACTTCAATTTAAATTAGATCCCAATGGATTGATATCATAAACTTATTATACAGAATGAAACTATTCGAGACTAACATAAGAACTTAAATAATGTCGTATAATGTTAAAGTCAGAAGTTTTCGGCAGTTATTATATTTACCAGACATTTCTTCTTTTTACTGGCAAAAGTTTTGCTGATGAATCTAATTGCAGCTAATTGGAGATATAATTATTTCTGCAACATTAATAAATAAGTCCTTATGTTGGACTGAGCCTAAAAATATTGGTAGCTTATCAGATAGGACGACTTTAACTGTGTTATTTTTAACAGATCAGCTAAGCCAATAGAAGAAAATTCTGGAGTCCATATAACCGTCGAATATGAGGACTTCGTCAATGAAACACATTCTCATCTTTATGCGAAAAGCCAATAATCACCTTTGGAATAAAAATGAGAATGTGTTTCATTGACGATTTTCTAATATTCGACAGTTATATGAGCTCTAGAATTTTCAATAATCAATAAATCATCTAAAGCCAAAAAATCGAAATTTATATCATACTTGATATATCATTGTATTCCATTTGTTATAATATATTTTGCTTTCAATACAAACAATTCTCTTTGGTTAGGTCAATAAATTAATAAATTGATAATTTAAATGTACTTATCATAAAAGTTATAAATAATAAATTTGCTCCATTTTATGACTAAAAGAATTTAAAGTCATTTTTGTTGTCAACTTGCAATTTCAAGAAAATAAATCTCCTTGTTTAAATGCAGCTGCATAATCTGCTCCAGTTTAATTTAAAGATAAATTATAAATTTACTGAGAATAAAACCATACATACAAATAAAAATAAAAAATAACCTGCAGAACAGCAAATAAATACAATGACTTATTTTCATATGCAGGCATATCACTTACTATATGAATGCTATCCCATAGAGCTAGACGTAAATTAATAGGGTTTGATCAAAATAAATAAACAAATAATTTTTCAACATTAAAATGGCATTTAATTTTTTGATATTTTAATTTCACAAAAAATGCTAATAAATTACTAATAAAAATTTATAAAAATAAAATGAATTCATTAATATCAATTTTCAATGGTACCCTGTATTATGACACGTTCTGGTGCTTGAATGACAGTTTCAAGTGATACAAAGACGCCGGCAACTTTACTAGTAAATAAACTAACTACACTTAAGTAAATGATTAACAATATAATTTTTTGAAGTAGAATAATTGGAAGTTTGCCAGGCAGGCACTGGGCATATGCGCGCACTGATTCATGAGCCCAGATAGTTTGGGCGGTGGTGTGACTTGTGCCTCATTCAGTAGAAATGAAGTCAACCCAATAACAATGAAATTGAGTTGTTGAAATTAAATTGCAAACGTGCGTTAAGGCAAACGGAAAACTGTTTACTTGCACAAATTTATTATTTGTTTTGTAATAAAATATTCAGAGAAATGTTTAAATAGTTCATTGAGCTCACTTACAATATTTTATGGAAGTTTGCTTTTTGTGTTACTCAACATAAAGATAATTTTTTTTAATAAACCTTATTATTATTTTTTTAATTTTTTAACAATAATTTTTATTATGTATTCTATGTTGAGTCAGTTAAAAAAATTTTAAATAAATTGTTTAAAATTGCTACTTCAAATAAAAACGGGAAGTATGAAATTTAAGTTAATCCCCTAAATTTTATTAAATCAGTAGTATAAATATATTTCTGAATTTATATATTCTAATATATATATAAATGCTTGTATCTTCTTTTTAACTAGTACTGCTTATTTTATAATGAATATTCTTCATATTTAACTTTACATGTTTTTGTTAATTGATAAACGAATATTTGGTCAAACCTACAAATTTATTCATCATAATGATCTATAATATCAAATTCTTAAATAAGGAACAAACAATAAAAAGGGAAAAACACCTGATCATCATCATATTTTGCGCCCAAGTGCGTGCGACAATTGGTGCATCAGCAAGTTTTACTTCAATGACTATTTAATTGGATGCAATCTCTTCAAGATAGCTTTAAGCACAAAGTAAAAACTTGATAAAAATTTATACAAATGACAGAATTCAATGTAGGAACATTATCCTCAATTACCTCCACGTTTCAGCTAGAAGCATCAAGAAATATGTAAAGATTTCAACAACATGGAACCTAACTAGGTTTAACCGTTGAGATTGAGAATATCAATCAAAAAATAATATATTTACCACCAAAAATTCCACATTCTGGTTTAACAAAACTGTTCTATAGAAAGATTATTTTGATCAGCTCGATATATGAGAAAATATTTCTTTTAGTTACAAACGTTATTAATATTATTTGAAAAGGTAAAGATATACATAGATTTATTGTGTTATCCCGGATAATAAAATTACAATAATAATTACAATAAATTAACTCAAACAAATTAAGGATAAATCTAACAAAAAATCTTGATTCGAGACCTCATCTTGTCTATCTCTAAATCAATGTATCTTAATATGCTGGTATATAGTTCATATATATCAATATAGACTTTATTTGGTTTAAATAAGGCATGTTTTCAGCAAATAGTAAGGTACGAGCAAATACAATGGTTGCACATTTCGGTCTATTGACAAATATACATATGTGTCTAAATCGGTTCTTCTTATTATGCTGATATATATCTTTCAAGAAATAAAAAATGTCTTAACAACATAATATATTATATATGCACCATTTATCAAAATTTATAAACTTAGTGGAAGTTTGTTTCTTAAAAAAGGACACTACAGATAAGATACCCCATCGTTTGAATTTTCGACATAATAATACTAATAAAAATAAAAGTAATAATTCAATAATACATATTTGTGAAATTATTTTCAATTATTTAATATTAATAGCTCTTATCAACAATATTTTGGCACATATTATAATGAAAATAAAAGAAAGAGATATTCAAAATGGCTATATAATAAAATTGTATTCTTTTTCCTATCAATGTATTGACTGATTATAATCTCAAAATTTTGAAATTTATAAACACAATTCTATTAATTAATTATATTATGTTAATTAATTAAATTAATAAATGATATAGAAATTTTCAGTCCTTTATTCTTCAATTCTTACATGGGTCACTAATTCGTTTATTCTAAGGTGGGTATTTTTTTTTTGCTTTTTTGATGCTGTTATGTAGCACTTTGACGGCTTTTATTTTGTGGTTTTTATCTAAATTGAGCATTAACTGCATAAATGTAAAGCGATTTACTTCCTAATTGATATGATATACTTTATAATTAATATTATTCGATTATTTAATTTTTTAAATTTCGTCTCTATTACTTCCTGTTCTATTAGAAGGTTGGTTTTTGAATAGGACCCAAAAAGCGCTGTAGGTGTTTCCATTAATCACTCACTTGTGTTCTACATTCTTAGTTGTTAGTGTATTGATTATTGCTTTAAAATATTTAAACAATTTTAAAAACGAATCATTCAACTTATATCTGTTATAATTCGACAACTTAAAGAATTTGTTAATTTAACTATGTCTTAATACCTAGATTTAGGACATCCCAAATATAGAATTGTTTTTTGCCTTTCAAGCCCAAGCAAAGATAATGTCACAATTTAAGATTCGTTTCGAAATTTAATATAAATTCAGCATAAAGTAAAACAGAATTCCATAAATTAAATTCCATACAACGAAAGCACAATGAAAAATTTTAGAACTCAGCAGTTCTGGCTCATATGTTCCAGTCGGCACGAAAAAAAGTACGTGAAGCTTAATCATACATAATGGAGTGCCGACGGCAGAACTCACGTACACAAATCGCGCAGACGCAACAATCCAAACCAAACAAATCTTAAATTTATTAAATTTTTTTTTGGTTTTATAAGATATTCGGAACCACACAATCACTAGCGTCCCAGTCGCAGTTCATGGTAAAGATATAAAAATTTATAAAAACAAAAAATTATATATAATTTATATCGCATACAATACATGATAAATTCGTCTTTATCTGATGCAACGCATAAAACGAAGTGTGACATGAATTAAAATACAACAAATAACTGAGAGAGGCAAATAAAAGGTATATATATTTGCACTTGGATTTATCATGTGACATTCCTACAAGATATCGCACACACCCACTCACACCTTTGTTGACTTAAAACTCAACTCCACGGCCTGCAGTGCTCTGATTTAATTTTATATGAAGTTGTGCATAAAAGTTGTACCAGAAAGTTGTAGACTTGATAACTTACTTGCATGCCAGGATATCCATAGACACTCTGGTATAGCACCAGTGTGGTGTAAATTATAGCCACGGCGAGTATCATTGCTTGCAATAGGCGCTTATAACGTTGAGGCAATGACAGTAAAATTGTGCTCATTATTTTAGACCAAAACTTTTTTGGCATGAAAGTCCGCAAAGGTCTCGGTTGTAGCAATTGCAATTTGTTGTTAAATCCAGTAACGCTAATAGCTTCATTTGGATTAAAATTGTATTTCAATAAGATATTTTTGCCACTTCAAACTGTGCAGTAATAAAATTTAGTACACCAAATAACACTTAATCGAATTTATTATACGAGTATGTGACGCAAGATAATATCTTTATTATATTTAATTACAAGTCTGACAAAAACTTTCACTTAAACGAGAAATTTCCTCTTCTCTTTTAATAATGTTTAAAAAAAATTAATTTGTAATTATTAACACTTTAATTATATATAATTTTATTTTTTATCACATCAGTATGTATCTCTGATTTATAGTTTAATTATGCAAAAACTTCACTTTATACAAACGAACAATTTTTATGAAATCAAAGCGAAATTTTTGTTTATTCTTTAAAAAATCTTAAAAGAAACGCGCGCTTGCGTATCCGTCAACCGTCGTTCGGCATAAGTTCATCGCGACTGATCATATTTTGTATCTCAAAGATACTCTTCAGTTCAGCTTGCTAGCGCACACATTTTACGAAAATGCTTAACAAAACAAAAAACCTGTAAAAATTATTTTCAACAAGTTGCTTGAGAGCGGTACAATTTTGCTCCAATTGGATTCGGGCTACCGGCTACAAGCGCCAGAACGAAAGAGATATATAAATTGAGCATTGGAAGGCCCGGCTCGCCTTGAGTACATTTTATTGAAAAGCAACTGCAGTTTTCCAATCAGAGCAAATATACAGCTGCACAATTTGTTTTTATTTTTGTACTCGCATATTGACAGTTTAGCTAAGAGTATCTTTAGATACTTTTTGTATTTGTATCTATGCTTGCTCTTCGCTGTCGCTCTGGTATATTTCATTAGTGCCGTGTATTGTGTATAACACATCGCGACTTTATTTTTTTTATACGCTGATTTGTGAGTTCAGGTTCAGCATGCGCCTGTAGCCTAAGGATTTCCTTGTATTCAGGTTTTTTTTTTTTGAGTTTGCAGTTTATTTTTTCGTACTCCTATTTTATGCCTTTGCATTCTTACAAATAATAAGAATTTCTCTATTGTTTTATTCGCCTTTTGCTTATCAATATATAGCCATACAGTGGGACAATACTATTATGTATTCTAACAAATGTAAAGTTTGCTATTTATTTCATTTATATAAATTTATGTTATTAGTTAATTTATTATATAGTTAAGACTAAAAAAAATAAATTGTTCACTTATAAATCGTATTTATTAAAAATCCTATTTATTGAATCTTATATGTTAAATAAAATTTTATTAAAAAATACAGCCAAAAATTCAATTAATTAAAATAATATAAAAAAATTTTTGTTGTTGTAGTTCACTACTGTTCGAAAAAACCTCTTTATGATATATAATAAGTTTATGCAAAAATATAATAGTCACTTTCGTCTGGAAAATTTGACGTTAAATTACAACTTATATTCATTAAAATATACTGATAAAATGAAATTTAAAATAAAACGAAATCAGTACCAAATATAAAAATAATTTTCTCTGTTTTAAATAAAGACTCAATACTTTTTTATTTAAAAATGATTCCATATAAGTGACCGGCTCTGTTTTTTAAAACTTTAATTTTAAAACGAAGATTTCTATTAAATTGTTCATAAAAATCTGCGACTACTTCACCAATAAAGCGAATAATAATATTAGTTTTAAAGTCATATAGTGTTTGTGATTTACTGAAGTAAGTCATTGATTTAACATAACCCGAAAGAAAAAATTCTAATGATGTTATATCGCCAGATTTTGGTAGCCAGTTGCTAGTTGATATAAACATTTCTGAAGAGTACACATTCATTAAACTTTTATCTCAACGCATTAATTATATCACGGGATGTACACATACCTATAACATGTTGCACCATATTTTCTTTGTTTTTTTTTTAGCAACAGATCATACTACAATTATAAGTAATCATATTTTTGTAGCCTTCTCCTTTAACGATAATTGCAATGTAATTTTAGAAAACTACGAATGCCGTCCACACATACCTTTAAAACATAAATCACATATAATTGTAAATTTTTATTTGTATAACTATGTTTAATGAACACCGTATGAGGTTCCTTTGCTCTAAATGTCCAACTTCCATTTATTTACGATACCACATAATCAGATATAATGTTTACCTCTAAACAGATATAATGTTTTCATAAAATAATAAATATATCTTATCTATTTTTATTCAGATAATAGATATTTACATTTTTATATCTACATATTTAATATACATAAGTTTCCACATATTCTTAATGATCCAGTAATTAAAATTCTTGTATCAAGCGAAGTTCATACGTCCTAAAATTGAATCTTTAGGAAGATCCACATGATGCCATAAAAAAGTCCAATTTCTTAAAAATTGTATCCGTTTGATTCTATTCAATTCACACTTCAATGCATAACATCGATATTTTTGAAGCGATGTTTTTGACCGTTTGATAATAAATTTCGCCCACTGTACATCTAGAAGCGATGGAAAAAATTTGCATTTAAATTTTTCAAATATAAAACCAGCCCAAGATTTCAAACCTTTCACTTTATTTCGTTATTAATTCAATTTTCTACATTAATTTTATTTATTTTTATACATTATTTTAATATATCTAAGGTTTCTAATTTAGTTAACTTTAATTACTATACAAAGCATAACAAATAGTATTAATTTTTTTTTGTATTTAATCTTTGATAATACAAGAACAAACTACTGTTAATTTATATATATAAATTCTTATAATCCCTGTGTATCTGAACAAAGCTTTATTCGGTTTTTAAAACTTGGGAATATTCTTACTTTATTTGTAGTTTATCCACATTGACCATTTTACAACTTTAATATGTATACAACAAAAATTTGAGGTAGACACCACTTAATACACATTGTAGGCCCATTAGTATAATTACCATAGTTAATTGAATTAAGGATCTGTAGTTAAAGTTATCCCGATTTTGAACTAGAAGACCACTTTGTTATTTTATGTACTGCCTACAGTAACAGGGTAGATGAGTGAAATTTTTCTCTGGCTCTTTTGAGTCACATATATGACATTTGTGATAGAAAGAATCCATAATCGATTGACATTTGTATCGACACAGTGTTCTATTAGTATAGCAATTGTTTTGGGCAATTGAAAGCGAATAAGATTAATCAGTTATGCTGTTTTTGGCATATGTCTCCAGAACTACTGAAATTGATGCTTTTGCAAGTTTAATCACTTTAACGGCCCTATATAAATCAAAGAAATAATACAGATCCTAAAACGATTTACATATGAGAGTATTAAAATAGTAGTTAAAATTATCTCTTATATATTAAATGTCTGAATCACGTATTTAGTGTGGCATTTGTTAGTAACAAGAAATTAAATTAATATCTATTGAAGTAGTTACTATACTAATAGCTGTCTCTATGTACAGATTTATGAGGGAATTAAAAATTACATTGAAATACACAGCATAATATGAACTTAAATAAAAGAACATTATATGGAATAAAAAAATTTAACGCACATGTCAAAGTTAAAGATCCAAACATATATGTCAAAATGATTGCTCCCTAATAAAGTATTTGTAAATAGTAGACATTAATTAAATCTTCACCTCAGCTTATACAATTTAGTAATATAAAAATCAGTACGAAAACTAGACAACCTGTTTTACCTACCCAATTAATCAGACTATTGTTTTTCACCATATATTTCTTCAAGAGAAATCTACTGATGTTTTTAGAATTCAGAATAGGATAACAATTTTATTATAAAAAATAAAATTAAATTAAAAAATGTAATGCAGTTATTCATATTCAATTTTATAAACCAGTTTTACATGCCCATTAAAGACTCATTCAGGGCACATTATTATTTATGATCTATGAATGAGGTCAGGTGGCTTCATAACTCCATCGGTTTATAGTCGATAAACTTAACCAAGGGATTTTCAGCGACTCTTGGGTCGACCAATTTTTTACCATTAAGAAGGTTGTGCTGGGACTGAAAAAAATTGTAGTCAGACGGTGTAAAATTCGAGCTTTACAATGGATGCATCACAACTTATCAAGTGAAAACGAGCAAGCCTCTCTCGTGTCCTGCGTTCGCTCACAACACACGCGTTGTAAACCGCACAAATTTTTCGGTATGTTTTTGGAGTAGTTCTATTTTTCCTATAGTAATAATGTGATGCCAACATATTTCTTTAGATAGTCCGCGACAACTTTCACAACTATCTTAACCAAAAAAAAATCTGAAGTATGATATTTTTAACACCATTAAACATTTAAACCGCAACACATAATTTAGTGTTGCTAGACATATACTCACCAACATCATCTAGTGACAAAAATCCCTGGATACTCTTCAATATCATCAGAAGACTAATGAAATTCTCTATTCAAATTATTGTAAAAAGCAGCGAACATGTGTCAATATGTAATGATACAATACTTTAACAACACATCTAGTTTTAATTACTTCCTTGACGTCTTCAAATCTCTTGAAAATATCTGCAGTTCACAAGTTTATTTTTAACTATTAAAAAAGATGAGTTATGTTATTACTTTCAAAAATAGTTGAACAATGTGTTGAATTGATTTGTATCGTCTGTTTTGACGAATGAAACTAAATTCTTAATATAAACAATTACTTTCAATAAAGAGGTTTTTATCGAACAGTAGTGAAATTCCAACAACAAAAATTTTTTTATTATTCTTTATTAATTGAATTTTTGGCTAGCAAGATCGAAATAGCTTTATGGTTGCCAAAAACTCAATTAATTAAAAATAATAACACTACTGTTCGATAAAAAAATAATAATATAATAAAATCCTATGATATAAATAAATAAATGTTTTTTAGTAAAGCTTTGAAAACATTTTCAAACATCAATCCAATTAAGAAAAGAAAAGTGCTAAAAAAACTCTATCGTCTATAATAAAAGGTAAAGGTGACTATTTGGTGACTATCACTGGTCTATACGTTATATTAAATCTGATATCATGTTGCTGATGAAAATATGCATATTTCCATAGAACTATCAATTACCATGTCTTCATATAAAATTTTATTTTATAATCAAGCAGTTCTTATTTACCTTTTCGTTACCGAAAACTTTCATTGTTTACTATAAAACCGAGGAAAAGTCCCTTTGCATCGATGCAATCGATTACACTAACGATAACATTAACCAACATTGTTTGTCCTTTATTGCTGCCGTTGATGTTTGCTGTTGCTGTAAGACATAAAAAAGCCAAGAGCATAAACAAGAGCAGCAGCAACATCCCCAGCAACAATAGCATTGCCATTAAATGTTGTTCACTGTCAGCCTACGTGTCAGCAATGTTATTTTTTCTTTTTTTTCAATATCTGCCTGGAACACTTTAATAATGTCGCCATTGTCGTTACTTGTTGTCTGTTGGCCGTTACTGTTGATATGGAGGCAGCAATATGACGCTGTTGTTGTTATGTTGCTCATGCGCTCATATTTTTTGAAAGACTTTTTGCTTTATTTCCTTTTTCTTGCTTTGCTGTCATATTTGCCATGTTTACTGCATTAAAGCATGCATCCTGAGTGCCATGCCATGCCATTCCATGCCATCTACGCAATCACAACCTACTCACTCAAGTGTGCCATGCTTTAGGTGCATGCATACACTCACATACCAATAATCCTATGGACATAATCAGGAACTCGGCATCTTTTGCTTTTGAATGCCTTTCACAGCGCTAAAGTTTTTTCGATTGTTCTCAATTTCACAATTTTTAATATATTATTTTGTTTAAATGATCGGTTTTGTTTTATAATAAATTTTTAAATTTTGGGTTAATATTTTTTAGTAAATATCGTTTTTAACGTTTTATTTAATATGGGTTTTTAACTTTCATTGTTCACGAGCTGTGAGTTAAAAAAAGTAAGTAAACCTTGTTAACTTATCATTGAAAAGTTGTTTTAGGTAACCGATATACACTTGGTGAAAACTAGAAGGTCGATCATATAACAAATGAGTACTTTGTTCACATTGTCATTATATCGATAACGATCAGTTTTAACAATTAATTTTGTAAATAGATCTGTAAAAATTATATATTTAAGGTATATATTATATATCTTACTTCATTTTAGATAACTTTTCTTTGAATTTAAAATAAAATTCGCCTTTCACTTTTTTAAAAAAGATATTTGTCTTTACTCAATTAATTAACACCAAAAAAGAGAAGTTCACTAAGTTCTACGATAACTGAAATCAAAAATTCAAATAGATATTATGTATAATAATATTAAAATAAATTTCATAGTAATTTAAAAATAAATCAATAAAATAAAGGCAATTAACACAATAGTATAATAGCCATGACTAATATGCAGATTCACTTAGGTCCACTACACTTAAATCCTACTTACTTAATTCTTACCTATTTAAATTGCATCTTTGTTAACTTGATTAAAATTGTAATCTACCAATCCTAGTTTTTAAAGAGTCTGTCAGCTGTATTTCTACTTAATCGATTAAATACCTCACCGAAATGGGCGTTTGCGCTACTGGCTTGCTAAATAAACATATACATATAGTACTATGGTAGCTAAACTGTCTGAAACTCTGAAAAGTCTAATGCGCCTATAAGCAAGCGATAATCTATAATATCATAATTTATTCTACAATATCTGCAACGCAGCGACATTATACATTTAACATATTTCAGTTATATGATTTTTACACGAATTTATTTGTTTTGCATTTCTTTAGATTTTTATATGTTACAATGACACCCTTAAAATTTTATGAGCTCGAGCTACGATAATCTCTTTGAGACTTTACAATACTTCACTTTCTCATCTACACCATTTAAATTAATGGAGATTAAATTTTCAGGCAAACGACTAAATAGCCATAGCTGCAAGCTTTATATGTATAATATACTTGTTATAAATTTCTTTGTAAATTAAATTATATATAGTAGTAACTAGGAATATTTAGATACCTAAATCTAACTTGGCACTTTACCTTATAAATCTAAATATCCTTGGATACATTAGACGAATTGCCTTGATTGAAACCAATTTTCATAACTCTTTTCACATAAATTAATCAATTTTAAACCAATATATGTACAAATTATTTCGTCTCTTAAAAGATCATCGACACACTAAATCATCCTTAAATTGGAACATTATTAATAAAAAGCTTATTAAAAAGTCATTTTTAAAACAATTCAAGAAGTTCAAAATTACTATGACAATACCTTAATGCTACTTAAAAAACCAAATGCGTTTAAACCGAACTGCCCGAAATTGCAATGCACCACCATAATCTGGACATCATTACTGAAATCCAGAAGTACTAAAATATTATTATTTTGTGTTCGTTATTCGAAATAAATAAATAGCATTAAATTTTTATTTATATTAAAAAGAATTCAAAAATGTTTATGAATACGAACTTTTAACTTGTGGAATTCATCTAGTGTGGTCTCAAACAAAATTTTTTACCAATCTTCAAAAACCTAATTAGTTGTCCAGGGCAAATAATATTATATACATATATTAAGTATCATTCCTGAGTATTATATGTCTAGGGTCAATAATTTTATATACAAAAATGACATGCTTTTCGTAAGTGTTGTATATCCAATTTAAATAAAATGTCTTTATAAAAATCTTAGATCTTCGGGGAGGTATGCAGATCTAAGGTCAAGTATTGCTTAATCTAAT
>NC_051846.1:48455726-48458888 GCF_002237135.1 Teleopsis dalmanni
ATTTATATTTAATTAGCCAATTCACTGATTTAGACATTGATTTGACTGATTAATATTTAGCTAGACTATATGAAGATATTTTCAGTATTTTTATAAATATTGTAATCTAATATTTAGAGAAAATGTTAGAAGTGATCATTGATCAATAGCAAATAGCTGCAGAACTGTTTCTGTTTAAGGTGTCTTAGAAAACTCGTATCACCCTATTGATCACTAATCTACTCAAATCCTTTAGTGAAAAATCATAGAGATTAATTTCCGCTAATTCTTAGCCTATGTCTTCTTAACAGCAGTCCTTTTCTTATGCTTCTTCTTCACATCTATAGTCAAATATTAACATGTCAATTTTAAACTAATACTGCATATTCAATTTAAAATAAATCTTGAATGCCATTTGAATAATACTAAAAAATGGAATAATAAATTGAGGAATTATAACACTATAAAAAATAACAAAATAATATTTCAATAATAATAATAAGATTTTTACACTATTTTTCTTTTTTTTTTGTACTTTTAACTAATATTGTTATTATTGTCAAAAAAGGATAGTGCACTGCGACCTAAAAGATCTATTGCGTCCCTAAGTCGGATTAGAGTATTTCTTCAAGTCCAATTTCTTTAATGAAGGACATTTTAGAACCTATCTTTCGCAGTCGGACTCATGACTGATTCATGAAATACCCTTCTAGGTGTTTCTTTTGTTTGTGCATCAGTGCTGGGCATCCCCAGGTATCTGCAGTCTAAGTTTAGACTTAGGTATTGAAGCCCCGTCCCTTCTTGCGCATTGACTGAGTTTGTAATAAGTATCCATGAAAGTAACACTTTTATTCAAAGTTAAAATTTTTATTAACTTGATTAAATCACAGTCTTTTATTACTATTGAATCCAAAAGACTTTTTGTATAATATAGTTTCGATATTTTCGATATTTACATATTTTGTGACAGAAACAATTTATTTTGTAAAACTTTGAATCTGCAGAAATTCCGATGTCAACTGATCATCATTATCATACGATATGATCGCATTAAACTTTTTTCTTTTAGTGTTCGTGAAATGGGTTCCAGTTTTTCACCTCTATGTCTATCTTAAAAAAATGAATGCTGTCCTTAACATACAAGAGTACACATTTATTCTGAATATATTCGCAAATAAATTTGTTATTGTTATTATTTTTCTCCGTTCAGTTGAATATTTTTTCATATAATATATTTTGTTTCAATATTTTTTACATAACGTTAAAGTTTATTGCCTTCTTATATAGTATATTAATAAATATATTAATTGTTATATAAAAGTATTGGTTTTTTAATAATAAACGAAAACATATGTAATTAAGTGAACTTTCCTTAAAAATGAAGTTATTTAAAACTTTTTTGATTGCAGCTTCAGTGAAATAATCACTGATTGCGTACATATTTTAATTATAGAAAAATATTTCATTTTCATGAAAACTAATTAATTTTATTATAATTAGAATTTGTCCATAACTTCATTAAAATTTGTTAAATTATTTTTTAAAAGCGAGAAAAACTATAAAAGTGCACACACGAATATATGCATTACCGGACAAACTGCATATAAAATAGGATGTACCGCAACCAAACTCGGTTAAACAAATAAGAGAAAAATGAATTTTATATTTTTTATAACGATTCTTGCCAGTGTCATGACAGTTGCATTCACGGCAACATTCGTAGATTATGCCTCCCATCCAAGTAAGTGAATTCTCGAAATCAATAAACTAACGGTCATCTTTAGCATATACTCTTAATCAGGATTTCCTGGAAAATGTTTCTATGACGGGGTACCCTTAGAAACTAATCAAAAGTATTATCGTGATGGCGAATGCACTGAGATTAAATGCCAAGACGGACGGATTGGCTTGATTACCGAAAATACGTAAATACGTTATTATTCTCATTGCATTCTCATGTCATTGCATTTAACACGAAAATATCTGTTCTTATTAATTGTAGATGTGGAGATATTGGAGAAAGTACAGAGGATTGTAAATATATAGGTTGGGACTACAGAAAGACATATCCTGAGTGCTGTTACAGGACTGCAATATGTCGTGCAAAATGATGGATATGTTTTCATGTAGAAATAAAATTAATTCATTAAAGTGAATTTTTGGTGTCTAAATATTTTAAAATATATTTTCAATAATGATAATTAAAGATAAATATTTGGGCATATGTTTTTCAAAATATATGTGTGAATAATGTTATAAAAAATAAATTAATAAAGTATTTTTGCAGGTTTATTGGTAAAAAAATTTTTATTGTAAAAAATAAAAATTAAAAATAAAAACACCATTTATTCTATTATAAAAATTTTTTATTTCATCGATATTTGGACTTAACCTTAAGTCATCGCCAAGAAACTCATTAGACTAAAGTCGAAATATAGATGTAATAAAAATTATTGTATAATAGTTATAATACAATTTTCGTATTTTAGTACTTAGTATTTTTAAGAATCAATTAATATAGAGAATACCTAGAAATCACAATTAATATGTAATATTTAATTAGTTACCATAATTTTTAGGGATATCTTTAATGCTTTTTTTTTAAAAAAAAAGATAACCTTTGTATTTTTTTTATCAAATTATTTTTCAAAAACTGTATTCCAGAGTATCAATTTGCCATAACTTTTTGAATTTTTCAAAACCGGTTCTTCTGAATGGCATGACTTGTATTTGCTTTTAAGACTGGAATTGTTTCTGTCTTTGTCGCAGAGACCAATGATTTCAAATACTTTCACAACAAATGCTCTGGCATCGATCGCTTTAGTATGTGGAAAATTTTTTTAACAAATACAGCATTAAGCACATTTTTATTTAAAACTGAACCGATCAGAGTATGTTCATCCACATGTCAAAAAATTATTTATGGCTCTCAGCTCTATTTAAAACATGTATATTTCAATATTTCAATTATGTCAGCAATCCATGACACGATAAACTGCATCTTTCGGGATTGAATTGGGATTTTCTTCACTCGAAATCTAATAAATTTTTTTATTACATTTTTGTTTTTTTTATTACATTATTTTTTTTGTACATAATTGTACATAATTAAAGGTAGCTTCTGCTCAAAAATTATCCGGATTTTGTTGTTTGTTAACTACTCCTTAAGTAATAGACCTTTTT
>NC_051846.1:48458988-48472431 GCF_002237135.1 Teleopsis dalmanni
TAGTGCATGTTTAGTTAAGCGCGCGAATTGTTTAATATCTTACGCGCTTTCACGAGAAAATTACTGTTTGCGAAGGCGTTCAGAAAATGTTGTACAATTTTGAGGTTGTGGTTCCTTAGAGACATCATCAGACACCAGACAGGTGCAACTATAGCTTAAATGTGCATTTTGTTCAATTTTATTAGAAATACAGTAAACGTGTTTGTATCTTGTTTATCGTTTGGATATTCTTACCATTTTATATATGTGGTACATATTAATCACACAGCGAGTAGAGCGTTTTATACCTCGTATTCAGGTTGGGAGCAGCCTTTTATTGTGCAAATGTCAATTAATTAGTACGACTTGCCTTACATGTAAATGCATATGAAATTCATTTATTGTGTGCCTGTATGTTTGTTTACTTAATTTACTTAATGACGCTCATTTCTCGCTCGGAGACACGTGTTGGTCATTTGGCTGAGGTCATCACTTCGGATACATTCACTTTGTTGAATTTGTATTTCATTAATTACAGAACTGCAGCCGCTGCAGTTAAGCACTTAACATATTTAAATAATTAATCAATGATGATGGCTGATGACTTCTACTCAAATACGATGAATTTCTTTTTTTTATTTCGTATATGAGTTTTAATGTGCATTAAAGTGTTTGCTTGTACACAACCATTACACCCTCAAATATTTAAAGATCATTTCGAAAAACCAACAGATGATGCATTTATTGCACAAACACAGTGGCTTCATATGAACAAATTTTAACTATTTTATAAATAAGAAGAATTAAATTTATCCCTTTGGTTTCATTTTGAATCTTCGAAGGAAAAACCAAAAATTAGTAATAAGTAACTAATAATAAGTAATCAAATTTTAAAGGAAACTGAATTTTTACGTTAACTAAAGATTTGAGAAAAAATTACAGACCTTTAAAAACTAAAATCAAATGAAATGATAAAATATTAATATTTGAAAAATTATTATTAGAATCATAAGTAACGTTTTAATATAAAGATCATTAAGAGAACAAATGTTCACAAGACATTGCATAATGCTCTGTTTGAAATGCTAAGGATATCACCTTATTCTGACTGTATCATTCATTGACATATGTTTATCTCTCTGAGAAGCTGCTCTCAATATAATATCTTCAATTTGAAAAGTGATCCTAACATAGCGATCCATGCTATATGGTTAGATAATATAGGCGTTCCTAAAGCTCCAAATAGGCCTATTAACGCATTGTGCTTATTCTTGCCATTAAATTTGGCCTTATTTCTATAACAAAACATACAACTGCTACGTTCTTCTGCTTTATAATACAATAGTTAATGAGCCACATACCGCAATGCTTCTGTAATCTATTTGAACCGTGTCTAAACGATCTCAAGCGGTAATTGTATTGTGTAATATGTGCTAAAAGTTTGTCCGACACTGACACATTAATGAAAGTAGTAACTAAGTGAGCATTTTATTTTGGATGTAGAAATAAAACTGTGTAATGTAGGTTCAATACTATAATTCATAGAAAAAGATGGACTTAGGAAAGATACAGATTTCTTGGTCGCAGTCTAAACTCCCCAATATAATAATAAATAATAATACTTAATTATTCGCTGTTTGGACAGCCAAAAATTCAATTAATTAAAATAATATAAAAAATAAAATTTTTGTTGTTGTAGTTCACTACTGTTCGAAAAAACCTCTTAATAAATCTATTTCATAAATTGCCCTATGTAAATTTTCCAATTCTCAAAGCTACAATCATTTCTTTCGATTATAGCTGATTACAGCCATAAGAACAAATTCATTGAGGGAGTTAAAGACCATAACTCAATTAGCCTACGATATATCTATGGACTGATTCAACAGCTAGCTGAGTTATGTTGATGAGTTATATGAGTTATATGAGCATTCGACGTATATGATGTGTTCTAATTAATAGGCTAAAACAGATTTTTATTATTTGATAGTTATTGTGTATTATTTATTAGTTCGTCATGTAAACATTGAACATAAAATCTATATTAAACAGTGTGCTTCATAAACTTTGCAGGTAAAACTCAATTTACTAAGTACAAAAAAATAACTAATAATATAAAACACTACAAACAATACTTACTTAAGCAGCAATTATTTTTTATATAAAAATCAACTCTATTGCAATATTATAAGATATGTTTGAAAATATTTTAAGACATCTTTCGTTATAAAATTTCGAATTAAATTTGTAGAAAAAATGACCCGAAATTAATTTTCAGTAATGGCATTTACTCGTACAAGCCAACACAGCTCGTTAGCCTTTCACTGAATCCCCTATAATTATATTTACATTAGTTCCAAATTGTATCTATAAGATGACTATGCTGTACTCTTGTAGTTGCAACATGTAAATAATATTGTACAGAAATGCAAACAACATCACACAATTACATCATCAGCATTTTCATCATTACGATTGCAAAGTACAAACACATTTGACCCAATTTATTGTTTTTTTAGTGAAATTAAAATAAACGCCATTAATTTAAATTACATTTTGAAATAAAGTACACAACTTTTTATTCTTTACGAGTCCGAGTCCGAGTCGGAGTGCGAGTATGAGTGTGACTGTGACTGTGAGTATGAGTGGCAGAGGAGCGCAGATATTATCTTGGATTATTCGGTAGCAAAAATATAAAAAATTGACAATAAAACTATCAATTATACGCAATTCGCATGCGGCAGTTGTCAGACTCTGGTGACAAATTAATTAGGCAATTAAGCAGCATTTTTAAATATTTTTTCTGCTATTTTTCTACAGTTTTGTTTTTGTTATTTTTGTTTTTTTTTTCTTTTTTGTTTTGAAATATTATTTATTTTTCGTGTTAATCAATTTATCATTAAAAATAATTATTGCAGTTTGAGATATTGCCTTTGAGATATTTTAGTTGTGAACAAGAACTGTTCGACATACAAAAAAAGCAGAATAGAATAATATACTATAAAATGTATGCAAATAAGTAACCTTATACTTGTTATATATTTTGTGCTTATATGCATATACATATATATCTTTATATGTATAAACAATGGCATATAAATCGAATTTATAATATTGAGCAAGTTAACTTATTTTAAAAAAAAATTTTTATATAGAAAAACATACTATAAATTTAAATTAATTAAATATTGGTAATAAATCTTTTCTTTTTTAATTTATTGTTGTATTTAAATAAATCTTCTTTGAATAATTAAAAACCTTTTAAAATTGAGGTGTTATAATTAATATATTATGCATTCAAAAAATATTTTTCTTCTGCTTTTTTATATTCCCTAAAGCAAAAGAACTACATGTGCTCAAATTTGGTTTATTATTCGTGACATTTTCCAATTCTAGACACATATATATAAGGTGAATCATTAATAAAGAGTTAAATTTTGAGTTTAACTGCAATGGAAGTAAATTCAAAATTCTTCTGTGTCCTTAGACTTTGGTGATTGTACTGTGCCCATTGTTAAGGTGATTAGATTCTTATTTTGTTTAGAAATCGGATTCCAAATTTAAGTGCTTTATTCATTATTATATTGTTCATTTCTGTTAGTTACCGTTTTTCAACTGTTAATTATAAAGGTCTGTATAAAGCTGATAATTTGAAAGTGAAAAGTTCTATAGTTTCTAAATCAACACTGCAGTATTTACATTCATCTGATTTGAAAATGCTTAATTTTTCTGAGTGATAATTCCAACTACAGTGCCTAGTAGTGGGTACATAAAACGTTTCTAAATCATATTCTTTGTGTCGTAGTATTTCCTATTATCTTTTTAAGTTAAAAAACAGGAAGTTTCAAACCTTTTTTTTGCTCAACAGAAGGATTCAGTTCTTATAAATCCACAATCATATAATTTTTGATTCAAAAATATAAATGTTTGAGATTTTTATAAGAGTTCCAAACTTAGTTTAAATTTTATATAAAAGGTAAAAGCTGTATATCAGAAGTAACAGAAAGATGGGTTCCATAATCAATACGTGAGAGATAAATGCATTACAGCATTTTAATTTCATTGAAGATATTGGAACAATAAGAAATCTATGTGTAATGTATTACTTTTTTTCATCTTCCTGATTTTTTAGTTTCTTATGTTATTTTTTACTTTTGCACCGACAAATGCTCTTTTTTGATAGTGGCTAGCCAGAAAAATATCTGATCTCAATGCTTATAATATTTTATCATAAATCAATTTTAACTGAGCACCAGGTCCTAAAGTTTTCAGTTTTATAAAGTTCATAAAGTTTTAGTAACATTTTTAGTAAAAAACTAATAAATACCAAAAATTTATTAAAAAGTTTTTGTTTAACAAAATTAATGTATTAATTTATCATTTAAAAAGTTATTGGACATGAAAATATTTTATTATTTACAAATATTTTCAAACCAAAAATTATTTTTTAGTTTATTATAAATTAATTTCAACTCAGCTTCAGATCATAAAGTTTTAATGAAATTAAAATTAATTATACTTAGTTACTTAGCTATTTGAAATTGATTTTAATAAAATTTATTAATTCAACTTTTCATAAAAAGAGGGTAATGGGTCGTAAAAGAATTTTATTTTGTATAAATTGTTTCTAATAAAAAATTTTTAATAATAATAAATAACTTTTAATGATTTTCAACAAAAAATATTTTTTTCTGCATTTTTTTTTATGTTGTATTAATTTGTATTTTTTTCTACATATTTTTGTTATTTTCTTTTCAATGTTGATATATACATAAATATTAATATTTATATAAATATTTATTTGTAATAAAATATTATATATAATAATTATTATATAATTAATACATTAATTAATATATAATTATATTAATATATAATAATTATTAATATAATATTTTAATTTATATTTTTTTTCTACATTTTTTTGTTATTTTCTTTGCAATATATATCATATCATATATATTAATATTTATATAAATATTTATTTGTAATAAAATATAGAAAAATAAATTTTAATATATATTAAAAATATTGACAATAATTATAAAGTAAATTTAGTAAATGGATTTAGTAAATCTACAATCTGAAACCTCTTTAACCTTCTTATGGAGTCTTTATTGTAGAAAAACTTTATGGCTAGCTTAGTTGCTTAGCTTAGTTAATCATTAATTTTTTTTAGAATTTTTCGCTGATTAATAATGTAGTTTGGAGCATATTAACTTTAAGTACTTGCAGATTTAAAACCATATCTAAGTGTAAGTAATATTCGGAATGGACCAACTGAGATGAGGCGCATTGTATTTCTCACATTATTATAAATATAATAATAAATACTTTCAGTTACATGGCGAATATCCAGAGTGGTTGTAAAAAAAATTTTTTCAGCAAAAGTTTATTGCCTAAACTCAGGTGTAAATTTGAAGTGTTTTTAGGGACAATTCGCAACACTAGTTTTAGCATTAATTTGACAGTAAAATTTTGTTGATTTTAGAAACACCTCAGCTGAGAATGTAACCCAAATAAACCAATATAATTTCTTTAATATTCGAGCCTTTGAATGAAACTTCAATTTTAATACTAGTAAAATCACTATATTTTTTATCTTTAAATATTAAACAATACTTTAATTGTATTGTTTAATACAATTAATCATACAACATGATCTTTAAAAAAACTTTTTGTTGCAATATTTTGAATTATTTGAATTCAACGGTATTCTGACATTTGCCTCAATCAAAGAATAAGTAAATAAAATTTAAATAAAATAACCATTTCGAGTGACAATAATACATTTGAAGTATGACGTATGACCAGCTGCACTTGCCACACGAATTTGTGTGCCTCATCCATTGGGGCTTCCGCTGACGAAACTTATTTAAATAATTTTCATTTTTCCAACGATTTTTCCGCTGTCACATAACTAAAGGTGTGCAAGTTGTCTACAATTGTGAGGTTGATTGGTTGTTATATGCAATTGATTTATTTGCTATTGAACTTAACAGGATGCAAATGTGCATCTTATATTTGATTTTTCTGATTTGATATCGCCGATATTGAAATCAATACAATGCGTACTTTTAGTTTTTATTGTTCAACGACCGCTGCCACTGATGCTGATATCTGATTGTAGCTGCTGTTTTCGATTGTAGTTGATTTCATTTTTTTCTCACGCTTTGCATTCTCTATAAGATGATTCAAATCTAAAGACGCACCCATTTTTATGACCTTCCGTTGTTGGAATATTTGAATTTTAAACTAAGGTTAAAATAAAAAAATTCTAAAATTTTAATGTTAGAAACGTAAAGGGTTGTTCCACACATTGCGTCACAGAAACTATCAGCAGCTGATGAAAGTCAATAGGAGTCGATATTTGATTTTTCTTAAGAACTTTTTTGTGTAAGTAACTACGCTTCACGATATGTGAGATGTGAGCTATTGGCATAAAACGATTTCTACTAAGGAACTTTTATAGAATATAATACTATTTACTTGGTTCCTTGCTGTAGTAGTTAATGTTTCTTGAGACGCTTCCTTACAGTTTACTTTTTCTTCCTTCATAAGTTTGTTTTGTTTTTTTACCGCAACTGCAACTTTCCTTAGAAACTTCGTTGCTGCTCGGCATAACCAATCTGCTAAGTCGAGTGTACACCATAAATTGTTAACGAAATTTCTTTTTAAAAAAATAAATTCGTGGTGAAATCAACAAAAATTATATAAATAAATATATAAAAGAGTTAGAAATCATAAGTAAGATTTTGTTGGCATTCAAAATTTCAAATTTCTTTGTGAGAAAAGGGTTTTGAATTTCTTTATTGTATTTTCATAATATTTTCTTTAATATTTATTTATGCAGGAAAATAAAAAGGAATCAGTCATATGCAAATTTTGAATGTTTTATTGTTTGCATAATAGGAACAACAAAGATAAGAAAAAATTTTTCAAGATATTTTTCTGCTCGAAAGCAGATGTCAACTTGTTTGCGTTACATGCAATGCTTCACTTTTATCTCTTGAAATATTTCTGTTGGAAAATAGTGAAATCTTGTGAAAATACAAATAAAATTAATTTATACAAAATTCTTATTTTGATTTCCGATTTAATTTTTTTTGATATGTTGAGGCGCATTAATTCAGCCATTCAACAAATCAACTTGCAACCAAAGAAAAATTAGACGAACGCACATTCATTTAACCAGGCAAAGTATCACAACAAAGTTGGCATTTGTTGTGTATTTTGTGGAGTAGATAAATGTTTAGCTCACCCGAAGGTGCATTTTGTGGATGCCGCATTAATCAGTGCCGCATACAATATGCGACATTTGTAATTAATAAAGATTAAACGATACGACAGAGCAAATGTGTGCTATCAACTTTTTTCGCCTTTCAGTTTCAATCTTTTCCCGTTCAATTTCAACTTGTTGTATGCCCTCGAGCAGTGGTTGGTCTTACAGAACTCCAACAGGGAAATGAATAGAATTTGTACCGTTTCTCATTTTAGTTTAATTTTTTTTTATATACATATATTAAAAAAAATATATCTTCTTTCTCGATTTTTGTTTCTGCATCATCATTTTTAATTCAACATTTTAATATTATTAAAACTCCAATGACACGTAAATAATTGTGCGGAACTGTTGTTGACTCACAGGGATTAAGTTGATTGCTGGCGAATTTACACTTTTATGGTGTGTAAAAATTATTTTTAATTTTGCAAAAATTAAAAAATTAAAAAAAAACAAAAACGAACTTAATCACTTAAAATTATTTATAATGTCAAAAAGATTAATTTCATTTCATTTGGAAAATGGAAAACATTGAAGCAGGTGTTTGTTCTTGTAGAAACCATTAATATTCTACTTATTATAGTAAAAATCTTATACTGATAATTGTTCATTAATCATTGATTTGTATTAGGTAATATAATAAATAAAATATAGTAAAAAGAAACAAATAAAAACCTGAAGTAATGGTAGTTTTGGGTGATTTGGTACCAACGAAACTTCATTATTTTTCATTGAGATCTTACTAGTTTTGACAGAAAACAATTATTTACTGCTTAGTTACTAAATTTTTCAGCTTAATTTTAATACTATTAACTAACTTTTAAACAAATTTGTATTATAATTAAGTACCTATTAAAAGTAATAAATGTAGATAGGTATGGTTGTTTTAAAAAGATTTATTATTACAAGAGAAATCAAAGGTACTCTATAACGAATGAGATCTATTTCACTCTCCTTTGACAATACCTCTTAAACTAAGTAAGATAATTTCATATTATCGGTAAAGCTTACTGTATCTTTGAATAAAAGTTACAATATTTCATTCGATTCAATTACACTCGAATAACAATTTGTTACTGACTTACCTACCAATATCTCTTCGTTCAAAATTTAAGACCTTTTTCGGTGTAATAAATACGAGATACTAAATTCGTTTTTTGGTAATCACAGAGCAAAAGCAGATCTTCTTTGTCTTCTTTATTTGCCTATTCAATTTCGAGTATTGGTGATCATATAACATAAAACTACATTATTGAAGTTAATTTTAAATAAACATAATTACAAATTTTTTACAATTTCTGCATATTGTTCTCTGCATCTCTGTATTTCGGCCCATTCGTGGATGTTTTAGTACCATGAAAATTATTTCCTACCAATATCGCATTTTCCTTGGATTTTTTCCTGAATAATCATACGAAGTAGATTTAGATTTTTTATAATAATTCGCGATCATAATTCGTTCTTCATAAAACTATATTGTTTGTAACATGGTCGGCCTATGTAATTTTGAGAATTATCCAAAAAATCTATAATTCAAATGCTTCAAGCTTATTTATATCAGCGATTTTCAAAGTCTAAGTTTCCATGGTGTATAGGAGTATAGACGAGACATAGCATTTTACAAAACTGATTTTAGTTTCAATATTGAGATCATAACTGTCAAAAACTATTACGTATTTTAAAGCAGTTAAAAATGCTAAAATTTCACTCTACATCCGCAGCGGCGAATATCTTTTAGTCTTATATTTGAGAGATTATTGTTAACAGAAAAATATATGCAGTGAAGAAACTAAGATTAAGCTAAATTTCAGTGGCATATTCAGTGAGTATTAGGAAATAGATACCCTCTGCATATCCAATGGCAACATAATCTACAAAAACACTGTGAAAACAAATACATTCTAGCATATTCCTCTCCTTCTCCCTTAGCTCTAACCGGGCTACACTACTGCCGAGTTCATATCAAATTGGATTGAGAAACTAAATAAACTGGTTTAACTTAGTCTTATAAGCAACCATATTTACTATTATTAAGAAAGCTTTCTTCAAATAATTATTCAAAGCATTACCTAATTCATTGAATAGTTCAACGAAAATAGTTTCAATGAAACCTATTATATGTATTAAAAAGCATTGTTCAAAAACAAAAGATTTTGTTTTTATTAACTGCCCAATTTAGCTTATAGCATATTTAATAAATAATTATTTGATACAGATGCTATGACGACATTATGGTAACTGTAATTAAATGGGTTTTACAAAAAATCTGGTTAAAAGTGCTCTTCAATTAGTTCTGTTTAAAAATAATTTTCAGGCATACAAACAAAGATGCTTAGAATATTAAATCGATTTCTTTATTTTTTCTGTTCTAAAAAAACAGAGTTTTTATAATAGTAATTTTTTCTGATAGAGTGATACTCAGCTAACAGCAGTTAATAATAAACAATTAACACCTTTGTTTCAACAGTAAAAATCACACAAAAGCGTACTTCCGATCAGTGTCCATAAATTTTTCATATAATATCTGAAATAAATATCGACTGTAAATATTAAAAGCATTTTATGTGTTTCATCGTTGAATTTTCCAAGCGAGTTTATATTTAAAAATAATTGTCAGAACTTCTGAACAAAATAATATACTCATTTAATATTTTAAGCAAATATTTGCTATTTTACAAGTACTGCATTTATTTGCTGAAGCATTCTACAGTAAATTATTTAAAGCTCTCTGAAAATAGATTACTAAACTATTTTAATTCAAATAAGATAATACTCAAATAGTATTTTTTGTGTTGATAAAATCCAAATACCCAGTAAAACGTTGTGAAAATGCAATAATAATTTTTGTAAATACTTTTCAAGCGCATGAGGAAGCGCTCTTCAGTATTTGATTAATTGTAAACCATAATTCCAGGAGCTCACATTGGTTCTACTTGTGCAGGATACAGACATGTCAAATGCATTTACATTAAAAACAAGGCATATTCACTAGGTTGAGTAAACTGGTTTCTGTCAGCTTATCCTTTGAATATATTAACCTTACCTGGTGTACATAAGGTATTTTTCTCTTCAGTTTTTTTTTTTTGTACGAATTGTACAGCTGATAACGCTTCCTGAAGTATTTGTCATTATTATAATTTCAACCCTACTTGTTATGGCTTTCTATCTATCTATTTTCTACCGTTTTTTAATAATTTACATAATTTTCATTTTTACCTATTTTCTCAAATCTTTTAAATGAAAGCATGCAGCTGACCTTTGTCCCTGTTATCACGTTTAGGGTCATTTTCGATTAGCTGGAAGGGCCATAATTAGCGGCATTTCACGTCTAAGTTTGATGTTCGGCATACGTCATTTTGGGTTTTCTACTGTTCTTCTTTCGATTAAATGTTTACTTCAAAACATTTTTATTTTAATCCTGACAACATGTTTATATACCGACACTTATATATATCAGTATGTATGTTTGTATTTTTCATTGGGTCAGTATGTTTTTCTAAAATGTTTTCATTAAAAATTTAAAGTAAGTTAGAAAAATTGATTTTGGATTTCATTAGGTTATTCGACATTTATTGCACCTGGTTTTTATAGATAAGAACTTTAATGAGAAAACATAAATGAATATATAAAGGAATATATTTTATATAAAATTATTTCATAAACAGAAAAAAGTTCTTATATGGAATATGTATTAGAAATAGTCATGGTATAAAAACTGGCTCAAATAGAAATAAATAAATAAATAATAAATAAGATAAAGGTAATCTTGCAGAGTTATTTGTAAAAATAAATGTAGTAAGATATTAAATTGTTATATAAACATCAACAGAAATTATATTCTAATTTTTAAGAAATTATTAAAATGTATTTTAAAATATGGTTCTATCGACAATATATGCAATATGGTACTCTTTAATGGAGTTCTCATTTTATTCAATATACAGGCTTTCTGAGAAGCTTTGGATTTCAGAAAATACATATAAGGTGATTATTACGACCAATGGTTTGCTTTTAATAGAATTGTTAGATAATTGTTACATTTAGTTTGCCAAACATATTGATATGCAGGCTTGCGAATAAATAAGTACTTATAAATAAGTACTTAAGTAAGAAAATAATAATAACAAATCTTATTCTTTAACAATGTTGGCTTATTTGCTGTTAGCCTGTTCATGTAAATTTATTTGCCTAATCAAGATATCGAACATTATAATTAAATTGTTCTACAAGTTCTAAAAAATATTTATATTTCTATTGACACAGTTTGTCACTGTCACTGTATCAATCACTGAAAACTTGTAATATTGATTCGTATTATAGGTGGTGCAACTGCATAATTTACCTTTTAATTGTATCGAAAGTTAATATAAATAAAGCTCGTACTAGTAATTAAGTAATTACTTGTAATTAGAAATTTTGTTTAAATTATTATATCAGTATATGTATTGTCTGAACCTTGCCATTATCCTATCAGTACTTTAAATCCATTTTTGATAAGTTGACGGTTAGCAATATCCTGACGAAAACTTAATAGATGTTCATTTATAAAGCATTGAATGCTTGAAAATGGTTCCTATATATACGATTCTTTATGTATGTTTCACGTTTAGAATAATACTTCCAAAAAAAAATACATTACATGACGTTGAGTTAAGACAGTTGTGGTACCATCCTGATACAAGCACATATCTTCCTCTAAATTTTCCATAATTTCCCTTCCCAGGAGGGGAACATTCCCTTCTCACTACAAAAATATGTAGTGAATATGTGACTGTAGAAATCAGAAATAATGATTTATCTTATCACTTTTTTATTTTCAATAAAAAGTGCTATAACTTATAGTTACATTTTATAAATCCACAATAGTTATTGGTGGATTTTTGGTTTGTTTAAATATCCACGAAGAAAATTTTAAACCTCATCATTAAAAAATATTGGATGCAAAAAATCGTCACAAAGTTTTCCCAATTTTTACATAATCTGCCGTTATTAATAATACACACTGCAAAATAGCAAACTTTAAACTGAGAACTAAACATATGACACCTTGTATGACAATTCTGTTCGATGAACGAGTATATGACTGAGACAGTGCTATCAAATTCGGGTAATTTGGGTAACAAAGTGAATAACTCTTTGCTTTCTGTATTATCCAAACAATTTGACGATATTAGTCCGTCTGCCGTAAGTATGTCTTTATATAAATGGAATTCGTTACTTCGGTTAAGTGTATTGGCCCAGTGTAATCTGGTTTAAAAATTACGGAGATAAACTAACTTAACCTTAATGAATCTGTGAAGCATCGACCGAATCAAAACTTAGATTTTTTTTGGTTCATTTGTATTATTTGTATATTTTTGTTTAGATCTTAGAAAACAATTAGTATCTCCTTGTTGTATAGAAACTTCTTGGAATTTCTTTCTCTTTCCAACGTTTTAACCTCTGCGCAAAACGTAGAAAACTCAAATTTAGACATCAATCAGTTGTGATAAGTGAAAAACGATTAAATAAATAGGCTTATAGCTCATAGCTTATAGCAAGTAACTCACTTGAGTGTGTGAGTGAGTGTGCATATCTTGAAATAATTGAAGAAACGGCTTTAGGCGCCTAAAGAAATTTCTTCTTCTTGCGATCACTGATTTTTATTTAGCACTCGTTTGGCAATCAATTTGCTTCAAGTGTTTTAACATGTTTTTTTAATTTTTGGATTTTTTAGTTTTAATGTTTTTTTGTTTTATTTTGAATTCCCTTGTGTTGTTAAATTAATTTTTTTTTATTTTATTTATATTTTGAATCTACATATTCGCAAGTATTTTTGTATGCAATTTGAAGTGTTTAGGCATTACGAAGCACGAATGAACGCGTATACATTTCATCTTTTATAGTCTGACAATTTGTGAACTTATAACGTTCAAAATTTATTTTTTATAGTTATGGCTAGTAAAAAAGCTATAAAAATAAATATTAAAAAAAAAAAAATAAAAAGAAAATAATATTATTAAATAAAGCATGTGTTGTCTAGTGACCAATGCGTCTCAAGCATAAAAGTTATGTATTTTCTGGTTCCCAACAATAAAAAAATAACAAAAATAAAATTATCTCCTTTATTTTATTTAGTAAAGTATATATATGAAAATATATGTATTGCTTTATATATGAATTTGGTTTTAGTTTTTTGTTTT
>NC_051846.1:48472531-48487568 GCF_002237135.1 Teleopsis dalmanni
TATATGTTTTCTGGTATAATTAATTAATTGAACTCAGATTACATTTCATTTTTGAATTTGTTAGAATTATTTTTAATAATATTTTAATTTTAATTAAAAATTATTTTTATGTTGTATGTTGAGTGATTTATTCAATTTATTATAAATTAATTTTAGTTGGAATTGGGTTCAGTTTTCGAATGCTTCAAGTTATTCTCATAATTATGTTGTTTATGGTTTTAGTAAAATAATAACTGCTATAAATTTATAGAGAGGTTTCGAAAAGTAGTGAACTATAACAACAAAATTTTTTTATTATTTTAATAAATTTAAGTATTACTTAATACCCATCAGCAGTGGTCATGAAGCTATTTCTTATATTTAATTATTTGTTCAAAATCTCTCTAATAAATACAATAGTTTCTATTAACTATTAATGCTGTTAATTTATTTTATAACATTATTTGCTGTGGAAACACTACATAGACTGCAGATACTAAAAAAAAGAGAGAGAAACTGCCTGGTCTGTAGTTCGTGGGGAATGCCCGACACTGATGCACAAGTGGAAGAAACACCTAGGAGGGTATTTCATGGATTATAAGGATTTAAGACTAGGAAAGATAGGCTCTATTTTTCATTAAAGATAGATAATGAAGACTACTGTCTTTCATTAAAGAAATCGGACTTGGAGTAAGACTCTAATCCGAATAAGGGATAGCACAATAGATCTTTTAGATCTTTTAGGTCATTAATAACTCAACTCAATAAACTGAAAATGCCAAATTAAAGGTGTTCGTACAAGTTTTAATTGATTTTATATTCTTGTACATTAAGAATGAGTAAAATATTATAAAAGTAAGCGTAATGAGCGAGGTATGAGATAAAATTAAATTATAAATTATTACTAATAAAAGTACTGGAACATGATTGACACATATAACGCCGGAACCATATAAAAAATATCACTCAAAATTTATAAAAGAGCGTCAAAATTTATAAAAGAGTAAAAGCTTAAAAAAAATAAATGATTTTTGAGATAATATTTATAAGATTAGAACTATATATGATCATGAGGCAGACACAGAAATCTTCACAGTAGTATCCTTTATAATTAAATTTATTTTAATCCAAATAAACGAAAGAAACCATTGTTTTAAATAAAACTTTGAAGACAGCAAAGTAGTATTTCATTAAAACAAGAAAGAAAACAATGTTGCTTATCTGATTAATCAGTGCTTGGCTGTCGTCAGAATGCTATAACTTCTTCCCTATGGAAGAAGTTCTACTGATATATTGATCTTTCAGTTTACAATAGGTAAATGTCTACCTTTATTATTTACGGTCAGATAGTGTGCCGTGAAAGTATTCTATGAAACAAGCATACTTCTTGGAACCTGAGCCACTGACAGTTAATAACAATCATCTTTCATCTTTCTTTTTTTCTTTTGGTGTTCTCTTTTAATTCATTTAACGTTTCTTAGATTTATGCAGATTCATTAAAACACAACCAGTAGAAGACTAAATATTGGATATTAACGAGAAATTTTAGTTTGGTAAAATAAAGGCTAATGAAAAAAATAAGGCTACATGTATATACATTTTTATGTACTTTTATATATATATATATATACTTTATATACAGCCATTTCTACTATAGTGTCCCATAAGCTTTAGTACAGTAAATTGTTAGTAGTGGCCGTTCAGCATTTTCCTGGAGTGATGCAAATACTTTACCATTGACATAACATTCTAGTCGTAGTTCATGTTCTTTGGCAAATTCTATCACTACATTAGTAACGGTTGGAATATTTAGATCGCTATGGAGATCGCAATTTCTATGGTTTCGTTACCTAACTGAGCATTTAAAGTAATAATACTATTGATAATGAAAGGAGCTTTTAATATAATGTTTGAATTATTTTGTAAATTTTATGGTATAAATTTACTTATACCAGATTAGGCACATTATACAATATTAAATAATTAAAAAAACAAAGGAAGAGGTCTATTAAGGACTGCGATATCTTTATTAAATGCTGATTTTAAAATACAAATGATTTAAAATTTTTTTTGCATTTCGTTATGTATAAAAAAGAAAAATAATAAAACAAAAAAAAAAATAATAATAATGAAGATGTCGTTATTTATAAAAAAGATAGTTAATACTAAAATAATAAAAAGTTGATAAAACGTAATATTAAAATAAACTTTTCACTAAAGTCGCATATAGTATTTTTTATGTATTGTTGGATAGTCAAGGACATCGGTAGCCTTATCAGAACCTAACTATTTTTTTCCGTAATTGATGAGCTCTGAAAAGAAATCCAGATAGCTGTTGCTATAACAGAATCCCCCACAAAAGTGACAAGGTTCTTTGGCTTTCCATTCCAGTAAACTTATATGAGTAAGCTTAGTATTTTCAATTTTAAGTTGAGAAAAAAATAATGGTGTGGCATTTTTCATTCTTGTTTTTGAAAATTATTTGTTGGATTTGAGGGTTCAACACAATTTTGCTGGGGCCATGGTTTTCTAAGTAGTTACCTATTTGTGTTTTGAGATCATGTCTATTTAAAGTTTTATTCAAAAAATGAGTATTAGATTAGTTTCCCCACACGCCGCGTTAGCAGCAAGATTTTCTTTTATCCCGTGATGGACAGAAATCCATGTGGATTTCATTTTGTTTGAATATGCTATACATTCATCTCTAATAAAATCGAATATATGGTCATTGGTACATATATGGTACATATTGTAACCAATTTCAGTGTGGATTTATTATCTATAATGTGTGCAGATAACATATTTAATTCATTCTTAATGGCATATATAATAGCCTCCTTGAAAGGTAAGGCTTCTTCAGACAGAGCAAAAAGAGTAATTAGTAAAGAAATAAAAATAATAGAAAATCCTTATGGTAATAAACGGTTTAGTCTTCACTTAAATCTTATTTCTTCATTTGGTTAATTAATCTGTCAATGCAGGTATAGTGTGAGAGAGTAACCTATCGATATAGTTTTTGATATCTCCTGTAATCTGTTCTGAGAAAGCGGAAGTATTAAACATAAACCACGTGATAGTTTGGAGTCATTTAAAATGAGAATATTACGCAAAGACGCTCGATGCTTGAGTACTATATGAATTAATGGAAAGAAATTTATTCAACTGAATTACTAACAATAAAACGCAGATAAAACACAGATGAAACGCAACAAAATCGAATCATTTTTGAATTGAATCATTACGGATGATGAAAAATTGATTAAATATGAAAATACTTAACAAAAGCCTATATTGACTTTAAACAAGGTTATATTTCGTGTTTAGTGTGATTGAAAGGGAATAATTATGAACTGCTCCAGTTTGATGGAATGGTTAATTTGGTCCTCTTCTGCAAACAGCTCGACCGTTTGCAGGAAATAATCAAGATAGACTGACCATAGGTGGTTGTCAATGACAATATCAGGTTATAAATATTTTTGATGACTCGAAACAAATTGACTTGCACTATCTGACTAGCATTTGTTTTTGTTTTTGACAAAGCTGTCTTAGTTCTAAAAAATTAGCTGATTAAATAATTAATATAAATAAACTAAGTTTTTTTGCCAATAAACCATAAAAATTCTAAACTAACTAAAATTATGAAGCTATCCGAAAAATGATTAAAATGATGATGATGAAAGGGTCATCATAGATAATAATGACCAATATTTATTTGATTGATATTAATTTTCAATATATATAAAATGTGTTGTACCAAAAAAGTACCAAAAAAAAGATGAATATTTTTTTTATTATACACTATATAAAAATTATATAAGCTCGTTTATATGTATACATATTATATTAGGCAAATAAAGTATAAACAAATTAACTAAAAATAAAAGCAAGAAAATAAAAACTTTGCAATAACCACAAATTATTAATAAATAAACTTATATGTTAATATATAATTAAATATAATATTTCATATTATATTAATAAATAATTATTTGAATTAAAAAATTCATTTTTATTAATACAATTCGCTTTCGCTTATGATTTTAATTTTTTATTGATTTATTAAATTCTATGAAAAAATGCATTATTTCTCTGGGAATATCGGAAAATTGCAATATTGCAATTGTTAAACAGATTTTTATTATTATTTTTAATGATTAGCAAAATAACCTCCAAAAGTTTTTCTTTCTTTAGTTGATTTTCTGCGCGCAGCAGCGTTTCGTAGCGCAAAACAAAGCGAAACAGTTTTCGCTTGCAGGCTTCATAATTAACGGCTTAACTGCTTTTGTTATAATTTCAGTTTTTGTTATTCGCCGTTTTTGAAACTTTCCTCAACTTCCTAACAAACAAAACACACACACATAATCAAAAAAAATGTTGTTAAATATAAAAACAAAAACTCAAATTTTTCTCCATTTTCTGTAAACTCAAAAGGGGAAAATACTGAACATTTGACTTTGCAGAATTAGTTATTTTCTATATTTCTCCACAACAGATGTATATAAGCTCCGCCTATTAAGGAGTGCTTGTGCATTCAATGTTTTGCAATGTTTTTCTCCAATTGTATAAAAGCTATGTTAAACTATGTTTATTGCGAGAGGAGGTGTCTGTGCTATGCTGTTGAGAACAGTTGAACATCCAATGTTTTTGTAGCACTAGTAGCTACTAGAGTGCGCAACGGAGTTTGGTTTAAACCTTAGCTAACATTTTCTATGATTTATGTTGCTATAAAGGAAATGTTCTAGGATAATTACATAGCAATAGAAAATGTTTATTTTTTTAAAAGGAAATGAATTTAACTTTATAATACTGACATTGTTGAAGTCTTCGTATCCATCACATATTAAGTTACTAAATTTTTTTATGTATATTCTAGTTTATAGATTGGAATAATATTGCTGAACGATAGTATCTATTCTGTTTCGATTATTCGAAAATTTCAGGTTAGTGTGAGGCCGTTGAGCTCAAAACTGCAAGTCGCTTTTTGTGTAGACACCCGAAAGTTTTTCAAAAATTGAAATTTTAAAGTGTTCATATAATATTTCTCATTTTAAGATATACGAATTTTAGCAAACCTGTTCTTTCCAAATTCTTCTCCTTTCCTTTCAAAGTAACATATTTTTAATATGATTCATTAGAAAAAGTACAGTTTCAGGATTTAAAGCACTCTACCTTTTGCAAGGGAAAAAGGAACGCTTGAAAAAGAAGGTCTTAGTGAAAGTGATAATATGTATATTGTTAGCAAATTTGCTGAAGACACATGAACTCTTCAAAAATTAAATTTTTGAATTTTAACCTTTTATAGTCAGGCGTTCAGTTGTTTAGAAAAAAAACAGGGTGCAGATTAGAGCTTAGCAAACTTAAATTACCTTCTAACTGTTGAAAAACCAAGAAAAATGGAGATGATTGCTTCAGTTTTGTTGCTTAGTGTAGTACTTCAGAGGTGATCAATTTTTGTAGATCGGATACATACATTTATTTTTAAACGTAATTTATTTAAATTTACCAAAAATTTGTCTTTTTATTGATAATTGTGTTCCAGAAACGATCGGACGATATTTAATACTATTTATCGTGCTCAACTGTTATTTCAATTTATTAAATTTTCGAGTGAGAACGCTGTATTTAGAGGTTTAACACATTGGTTAATAAGTTGGTAGGATAGCCAATAAAGTAATAACTTTTTTAATGTGTTAATGTGATTACTTGATATGATACTTAATATCTTATAAAGGTTATTTTTTATGATATCAAACTTTGAAATCCAGTGTACATACTAATGGATACACAAAAGAGTATGCGTATTTTACTGAGTATACTTTTGTATTCTGTTTCTATCTGTTAATCTATCTGTCTAATATTTTTAGTTAATTTATGATTACCTAACGCTCATGTGGAAGCTCCGATTTCTGTTTCAATAAAAGCATCAAATAATTTTATAGCTTGAAGACTCTATGATTAACAGATTTTTTAAAGCTTTCAATTCCTTACATATTACAGGACTGTCACTAGCCTTTTCAGGACCATATTTAGATATAGTCGGATCTGCATTACCAAACTCTAAAAAGACATAAAGTGAGCTTGGTCTGATTACTTGTTACTATTGTATACTAGGATTACGTTCTGATATAAACTATGCTTGATCCGATTGACTGTTGTTAATGTGTATCAGGACTACGTTTTGATAATAATTTCCTTGTCTCTCATAGGGTACCAAATTGTAAGCAATCATCTTATCTATTATTCGTGAATTTTATAAAAACTTTTTGCAAAAAGTCATTGAGTTTGAAATTGTTTGAAATTTTTTACAATCCCTTTTTGTTTTTTGTTAATAAAATTTTTTTGTTAAAAGTTAGTCTAAGATACTTCCCTTTATTAAGATACTTTTAAGAAATTGGAATTAAAAAAATAATATAGGCAAATAATATAGGTGTTTGAATTTCTTAAAAAACTGATTGTAAACTCTACATATAATAAAATGAATATATATAGAAGACAATAGTTTTCGAAGAACTCATAAAATCTTCTGTCACTTGCTAACAGAGCCTAAGGACTCCATATATCTGTGACTGTTAAATTAAATAAATTTTTAGTATTAAGTTTTAGATACTATTTTGATAATGTCTCAACATCTACTCTCAAATAAAAATATATCTATATTGTTTCCGAATGGATTATTGAACCTCTGCCAGTTTGTCACTCTATAGAGTAGTTAATAATATAATATGTAAATTTTTAAAAAAATTTTAATTTTTTAAAAAAATTTAAACTTAAAAATACAAATTTATTTGATAATATTTTTTCCGTAGGTGTCATTGAAATACTGCTAATTTCTAACATAGTTTATGGACTATTTATAGACTAGCTAATATTATGATAAGTAAACTTGTAAAAAAATGCTAATGCTGTCTTAATATAAACTTTCAAATCAACATTTATATAAGAATACTGTTTGTGAAGGTGTCATTGAACTTCTGTCACTTCCTAACAGAGTTTATGGCTTTTTTATGGATGAGCTAATAACCGAAGAATTGTAAATTGTAGTAACAATTCCCTAACAGCGAGGTATTACTAGAGAATGAGTGAGAATTACGTGTCATAGAAATTCTGCGAAATTGTTGATTTGCATTGGATAAAACTAAGAAAGGGCGCTTATCTTTAGATCTTCTTACATCCTGTGAATAAACTGAAAGTATTTAAAAAGGGTTAAAGTAATGTTGCATCTTCTTGAATATTGAATATTATTTTTCAAAGGCATTAGACCAACAGAAAATAAATTTTACTCTCAATATTACACGGACGCATTCAAGAGTACATTTACCCCAAGTCAATTGTGACAATGATTATAAAAAGGATATGAAGTTCCTCATGCATCCACTTAGACAACGACTTAGGGATTGCAATAGAAAAAGGGGTGCATAGAAAATTTCTCACAAATGTTGCCTTTCATAGTGAATTATAATGACGGACCTGATGCCTGACGCAAAATACTTTGTGTTGAATGTAGCAGGACTAGTGCCAGCGCCAATAGAGGCAACATATGCAGAATAGTCAAACAGGATATGAGGCAGATGAAGAGTTGAGAACATTTACAGCACCTGTTCGTGTATCATTAAAATTATAACAAACACAATTCTATGCTGTGCCTCGTATGCAAAGTAAAATAAATTGCATGGAAAAACTGGATGCAATAAAATTTTAATATTGGCAATAAATTAGAATAGAAAAAATGCAATTAAAAATAAATTAAATGTAAATGATGAAAAAAATTTCCTTCCACGCTATGTCACGCAGTGCAGTAATAATTTTGTGGTAAATTAATTCGACAGATATTTTATTTAATTTTAAGCAAATCCCCCTTCTCCACACAATTCTGGAACTTTCCATTTCTAGCGAAATATACTCAACTCTTTCCTTGGCCATGTTGTATCCTTTTATAGGCCTTTGACAAGAGTTAAAAAGGAAATTCTTCAAAGCGCAAATGAGTATAATTGCATACATTTTAAATCACAAAGGATGCATGTTCCAGGCTCGTAATTATTTAGTTTTTGTTATGTTTTTATTGCTTTTATGCATATTTCATTTGTGAGTTCGAGGCACAAAACGTATGAATTTTTGCAGTTTATTTGCAGGGCAGTTTGGCAGCTTGGCAGCTTGGCAACTTAAATTGAATTCTTAATGTGCAGCAAACAAAGAGCGTTTTTTTTGTAACCACTTAAGCGCAGCAACCACCATGACACCACGGCACCAAGGAACCAAGCCAAGTTACAACGTGCGTATTTTTGTGTCTCCTCCTACCTAAGCCACCATTACCTCGACTAAGCTCGTCTCAGCTGAGCTCAGTGCATGGCACTTGTGCCGTGCCTTCATGCACACTGACACATCCTTTTGTTCGAATTCGTTGATGTAAGGACATGTGCAATGTTATTTAAAATATATAAATTTTTCATTTCGTCTTACATGTTTCCCATTTTGCAAAAATTCAGCATAGAAGCAAAATAAAAAATTGCAATGAGAAAAAAATATCATTAACAACCCCAAAAGAATTGTCCCAAGAAAATGAAAAACCTTTTATATATATTCTCTATGCACTTCGTATACGTTACTTGTATTATCCTATCTATTTACATGTGCTGTAAATATGTACATCAAGAATCGCATGTCTGCACACTTCAGCGAATACACAAATCGCACTCCTTCCCATGCAGTTCTGCTGCATGCAAATATGCTGAATTATAAAATGCAAGGACATGTTAACATGCTAAAGATGTTGTCATTTCAATTTTATTTTTTATACATAATCCCACCAACAGCAAATGTAAAAGGATACTTTCCATTTTTGCCCCCACATTTTTTAAATATTTTTTCATATTTTTTCAAATATATATACGAGTATAGAAGTATATATATATTAAAATCTACATCTATATATGTTTGTCTCCATATACGAGCATATATATATAAATAAAAATTTAGCAATTTATGTGCTATTCTATTCAAGTTGCGAATTCGTGTATGGGCTCAGGCTCAGGCTCGGGCTCACACGTCGAAGACAGAAAATGTCCTTTTATTGTATACTTGCCAGCGGCGAGGGTATTTCTTTTTCTGAAATTTCTTTAGAAATTTGCCTCTGTTTGTACTTTCTTGAATAGGTGGGGTCAACTGTAAAAGTAAGAATAAAAAATTTGCCCCGAATGAGAACATTTTCAAACATTTTCGCTTTTCAAACGAAAATTCACTTAAGCATGTGTTGATTGTCAAGTGCAGTGCCGTAGTAGAAGGGGTCTAAATAATTAATCAAAGCCATTGGATGCTTATAATGATTGCAGCAAGCTTACTTACTCATTTCTTTGTAGAGTGATAAGTGGTTTGCTTGAGGAGAGTTGCCATCAATTTAAGATTTTTTTTAATTTAGATTTTGATTTAATACAATCTGATTAGAGTAGATATTCAGTAAAGTAAATAAATAATACGAAAGCCCATTTACAAAATTTTAGAAGAGAAATAATGATTCAATTTTCGAAAACTGATTTTGTTAAATATTTTGATTTGCCAGTGCCAGTTATCTGTACGATGATGAGAATGCTTCGTTCAGCTGGGAACCAGTGCTCTGTGGATTTCTATTCTATACATCGACTATATATCGAAAATATTGTAATGAGTTGAATAGATAATAGAATAGATAAGTTTTTTTTTTGTATTGTAGATAGATTTTTTAGATTTTTTTAGTATTATTATCGGTTTTGAAAGACTTCTTGTTGTTGTTGTGGTTTGGATTAGTGCTATTGTGCACTTTTATTCTTTTATGATTGGTGGGCTTATCCCTGCTCCACACTAAGCTTTAACTATACTAAAATTATTATCATTTAATTATCTTTTAACTGATGACGGACCGTAGATCAGCATATCTTCCTGTGCGTCCTGAGGTGGACGTAAGGTTTGTTATGGCGGGGTTGGGCAACGTATCGACTTTTGTGAATAATTTTAGGGTATGTCCTTGATATATTTTTTCACTGAGTCGATCCTTAGATCTCTATGCATATCTGTTGTCCTAATATACCAAGGAATCTTTATTAGCCTTCTTAAAGCCAGATTTTGTGCTTGTATTTGTAATTTGTAATTGCTTTATGGCAGTATTTGAGGATTTGTTGTTTGTTACACATCTGTACAGTAATGCTGGCCTAATTATTTGAGTATATAATAACTTTCTGTGAATTTTCGAATAAAAAACTAATAAGTTGGTTACAGGCTCCTAGGGGAGGTATACAGTTCTGAGGTCAACTATTGCTTAGTCTAATGAAGTGATAAACAATAATCTAGTCAAGGCGTGAAGAGGGGTTTTAAAAATACCTGTAGTTAAGAAAGAGAAAAAGTGCTCAAGTGTACTGGCTCAAATAACTTCAACATAATAATTTTATACAGTTATCTATATAAATATTTCGTTTCGAAGTTTAACATAAGTATCGGTGATACTAGTTTAAATGAAAATAAAATTAAAAAAATAACTTAAAAGTTTTTTAAACATATATTCACGGTTGCCTTTTAAGAACAGAAATAATACTAAAACAAGTCAACTTGTATCTATTCAAAAATAAAATATTAATTTAATCTAAAACATTATTCTTTATTCTTTTTATCCAAAAAATAAATGATAATTATTATTTTAATTATTCAATAACTACTATAATTATTATTAATATAATAATTATTAAATAATTAAAATAATAGTTTAAAATATGCATTGGATAAAGAAAATTTAATATTATTAATAAATTAATAATAATTATTATTATATATATAATAATATATTATAGTATTATTTTAATTGTTTTAATTATACAAATATTTTTTGTGCGATGATCTTTTGTCATTATCCTGCTAGTTTTATCTCTACGCTCTCAGGGAATTTTTTCATTAATTGTTGCAATTTATTATTATTATTATTTATTCTCATTATTACTAAACATTTTGTTAGTAAAAAGTTTTAGAAATTTCAAGAAAATTTCAATCGGCTGGTTTAAGACTGTATAGGCGGTAGTATATAACTTTTTAACTAATGTCTTTATTCTTATTATTAAAAAAATGTGTATAAATGAGACTTCAGAATCCCGTTAAGGAAGTTATTCCTTTACAATTTATAAATTCGATTCTTTTAATATTGTTTGTTTTCTGTACTAAGATATATATTTGACAGCAAGCATATTGGTTGATGGTTTGGTTATATAGAAGTAAATCAAAATAAAAAAAAAATTCCCTTGGTGCCACCATATTTACTCTATTACCCACTATATTATAGTGTTTAATAAAAATTTTACTTAATCGTCATCTTTAGGACGATCTAGTGCTCTGTGTGATATCATCTATAGGCATAGATGATAGACATAGAAGATACTTGAAATATTTATTCAAATAGGATGTTGTATTATTTAGATGAATTTATAAAAATATAGTTTGAAGTTTAGCACGTCTTTCTGATGAAATTTATATTGTACTTGTTTCAAGAGTGTGTAATATGGTGTTAGCATAAGCATTTAGCCTTAATGTATTTTTAACCACTTTGCAAATAACACACTGTGTCTAGGTTAGGCGAAATACTTTTAATGGAAGCTGCAATGTGACACTATAACCCACTAAATTAATCTAATGCGCGAATGAATGAAAATCCTGAGAATTCCATTTTAGTAATTAAGAATGGGGTAGCTTTGAGAATAACAGTGGGGGTATTTGGTATAGCCTTTCTAACCGGGATCACGAAAACCGCGGTTATGAAGTTAGATTATGATGTATGAATTCTACTTGATCAAAGTAGCGTGGGAGGTGTTGAGGAACATGTGTCTCATAGCTGAAATCAAATCTTTAGAAAATGTTCCAGTGTGATAAGTGTCAAGAAGAAGGTGATGTAGTTGAGTGATTACTATTGTGCGAGTTTAGTGTAAGCCAGGGAATTGTTTGCTCATAGGCTTTTGCTTTTAATTATTTCAGTCTGGAATATCGTGATATGTACTAGTTATTTAATTGATATGATTATTAAATGCAGAAATCAATTGAGTACATTTACAACTATTTATATCTGCGATGGAGAATATGAATATCAAAATTTTCAATGAAATCTATATAATGGCGCAATTTATCTGATTGAACACTATTAAAACCATAGGATACAGCACTTAGTACCAAGTAGATACAATTAAAGTTTGAATTTAATTTTTATTAGATATGTTTTTATATTTTTTTATTGATTTTTTACGTACTTTTTAAAGTATTTTACTGAAATAAATATAAAAATGCTAAATGCATAGATAAAAACAACAATTTATAAAGGACATTACATTCAGCAATTGAAGTGAAGCTGCCAACAGATCGAAGACTAATTTAATGAATTTTGAGAAATATGTAACATTAAATAAGATAAAGTAAATTAAAATGTTGTAAAAGTCCATCAAAATGTATCTCTTTTAAGTTGCACTGATGAATTCCTACAATACGCATGGATACATTTGTATCTGAGAGAGTGCACTCGTATCTTGTACCTTGTAATGCTTGTAAGATTATCTGCGCATATGTATGCCTGCACGCACGCCACTCCGGCGGCTTCATTTGAAGTCGAGTGCGGTATTCACAAATTAGTGTAATTTTTTTATCACATCATGTTCCGATACTTTTGCCGTAAGTTTTTTTTTTATAATTTTCTTCGAATTAAATTAATTTAATTTTTATGCAATTTCTGTTGTAGTTCTTTTTCAACAACTTTAGCAATTTTTATTTATTTTAATTATCAATTTAAATTTTGCTTTAAATTTCTGTGCAGTTTTTGTTACCATTTTGAATTAATTTTAATTCAATTGCTCTGAGGTACGAGGGGAAGGCTTGAGGAAATTGTTAATGAAGCAACTGAGTTGCACCTTTGCTTGGTTGCTGTGCATCGTAAATTTTGTAGGCACTTCCAGGCATTTCTCATGTCTTGTGGCAGATCTGCACGCAAAGTGCAAATTCGATACTTTTTTAGTGAAATATTTCTGCGGTTTGGCATTTTTAATAATTTTTTCATTATTTTAATGTCAACAAATTTTTTTTTTGATTATTTGTAAGTCAAAGTGATCACAATTTTTCATTTTACTTAAGACATCAAAGCAGTGGACACAAAATAAATTTCATTAATTTTGGAGATAAAATATCATCACTTTTAGATTGTCAGCTGCTACAAATTTTTTACAATAATTTTTTATCATATAGTCAAATTCTAATGCAAATACCATACTTTAATTAATATATGTTTTTTAAATTTTTGTGTAAGTACTTAAAATGACATACAGTTGTAATATAAGATTGCAAGCTCTGAGTGTTAATAAATCAACAATAGTTTCTTTGTCATATGGAATGATCTAAACAGTATTACGATTCAACTACAATACGAGTAATAACAGAATTATTATTCTATAATTTTATTCTAATTTATTATGTTGAAGCTATTTGAGTCAGTGCACTTAAGCACTTTTACTCTTTCTTAACTGGAGGTATTTTTAAAACCCCTCTATACGCCTTGACTGGATTATTGTTTATCACTTCATCAGACTAAGCAATAATTGACCTCAGATCTGCATACCTCCCCGAGGAGTCTGTAACTATCTGAGATTCGATAACGCGGTGTTGGTAAGTGTGTCAATTTTCATATGTAATTTCAGGGCTCTAATCTTTATTTATTTTTTGATGGGATCAATCTTGAGGTCCCTAAGGATGTCATTCGTCCTAATGTACCATGGTATCTTGAAAAGTCTTCTCAGAGCCTGGCTTTGTGCAATTTCAAGCTGGCGAATAGTAGTGTTTGAAGCTTTGCTAAACGCTACACATCCATATTAAACAGTTATTTTTTCACTTAAATCATATTATTATAATGTTTATTAATTATAATTAAAACTTTCATAAATGCTATGTATATCAATAAATTATTGTTTTACTTAATTTAAAATGTAACCACCAATGGTGCTGTATACTTTAAAAGTCCAAATTTTTGAACGCTCCAAAAAATATCAAAAAAGGCAAAGAAGATTAGAGACATATAGTCTATTATTTAAAGTCTTTGATTCTAAAGTATATCATAAAGTATTCTTCTTCTTCTTAGTGTCCGTTTTCCCAAGTGGGGCATAGGGCAAACACTAACTGATGCAGAGTGTTTCTTAAAAAATTTGCACTACACTTGTTTACTAAAAATAACAACGTAATGAGGATTCTTAATAAAAGAAAAGTTTTCCGCAAGATCTTTGGTCCTTAACAAGTTGGCGACAACTATCGGATCTGAATGAAACACGAGTTGTACGAGCTTTAACCGACATTATTATATTTTAACGAATAAGCATATAATGGCATTGCTAGCTTATCATGTCGTGAGAATTTATGAAGACCATCCAAAGAGAAAGTTATTTGAGTAGACCGTAGAGCTAGACCGTGTTTCCGGTGAAGTGATCAAGTTCAACGAGTACTAATCGGATTTGGTGTACGAGACTGTAGAAGACGCGCACGCAATAGTGGTCGGTAAAAAGTAGTTATGTTGCGTACATTGCCTTCCGGTAAGGGGTTGTTATGGTCAAATATTGATGATGATGAAATAATGATGATTTCGAGAGTTGTTTGAATATAATAAGCATGTCGGCTGCATCAGAATGTGACAAAAACAGCGTTGATAACGTAATCTATGGTCTTTCTTTTTTCTTTGAGAGCTTCCTTATTTGTCATTTATTTGTGTGAAATGGGAAAGGAAATCTGAACAGTTGCTATATATCTAAAGAGGTGTTTAAATCAATCGAAAATCAAGAAACGCCGCATGGTATGAGAAAATATTAAAATTATTTAAGCAAATCATAACAGTTAAAATATGAAACTTTCGATTAAATAGCATTCCTTTAACAAAATTCTGAAAGAATACAAAAATGATGTAAAGGAGTTTCGTTTAAACTTAATATTAAATTGAAGACTGAAGAACAATTTACCACTTAATTAACATGATTTTAAAATCATATTTCATCTCAAAGTATTAGCATAAAAAAGACATTATACAACTTCTTAG
>NC_051846.1:48487668-48534741 GCF_002237135.1 Teleopsis dalmanni
AAACGAAATAGACCATGTAGCCCTACGATGGAACCCCCAAGGTGCAAGAAGCAGAGTTCAGCTCCAGATGACATGGCGTAGAAGCGTTAAAAAGGAAACAAATAAACCATTTAATGAGTTAAGACATATAGCTAGCAACCGGGATTTGTAGAAATCCTACCTAAATAGGAACATGTCAATAATATTTTTTAACAAACGGTTTCAATTTTGAGACACAACGAAAGTTTTATTATTATTTCTAAAAGAAAATAAAAACTTTTTTCGGAAATGAAAATATGTATTATTCTGAAATCGAACAGGTGTGCTTGAACATCAAATAAAGAAGAAGCAAAATAATATCATAAACTAAACGTACTAAATTTTAGTGTTCTTGCTAAATGATTATGTCGAAATCAGAAATATTTTGACTTTCTGCAAATTGAGATAAATGAGAAATCTTCGAAAGCGGCTTCCAATTTACGAGTAAGAATGCAACTGTTCACGAGAAGAAGTTGCGTTTAAGTTTCAGAAATACGTGATGCAATTACATACATAATATGAGCTAAAGATCGTTATTATGTCAAAATGAATCTACATTGCAATTTTTAAAAAACGAAATTCTTTTTTTGGATATTGAACTTGAAAGACATAACTTCTGTGCTTAATATGAGATGTGCAGATGTGTTAAGGGGCATTAATCGAGATGTCTGTGGAAAAGAAAAGTGCGTGGTAAATCAGTAAAAATAAGAATTGAAAACGATCATGCAAATCGCAGAGCTTGTAAATCACTTACAACAAAGTGGCATGCATGTGAATGGGAACAATATGAGAATCGTGTAATTTGGAATTAATGGACACGCAGGAATTCTTCAAATTCAACATTAACTTCAAATATGCAAGCAGAAAAATCTTGATCTTTATGAAAAAATTATTTGAATATCTAAAATTCGGTGCATCAAAGTAAAGAAGTAAATACTTAGTTTCAAAAATATTCACACGCCCTCATAAGAAGAATTAAAATAACTTATTTGAGGCAAATAAAATAAATTTTAATTTCAGCAAAGGTGTGGTTGGGTCTTTAATTTAGGATTTGGTTTCAGTTTTTGTTGATTTCTAGCCTAAGCAAGTTAAAGTTTATATTTGGGTTCGAAATAATGAAATTAGTCAAAAAATCGCGTATATCTTTAAAAATCGGAAACGAAAAAAAAAACAGAAACGCAACAATACGCGAAGTGATTAATTTTGTGGGCTCATCTAATTTGAACATGTCGCGCATAGTTAGACCCTCGCTTCTCTTTCCCGACTCCGGAGCGGTGAACATTTAATTTTTAGAGGCACTTCACAGTCAATATTTTTATAATTTTTTAATTTTTAACTTTTTCATGTTTCATGACTTTGTGGTTAAAAAGTTCAAAATAATTTTGTATAAATTAATTTGAATGTGCGTACGCTTTTATTAACAAACATGTTGAGTTTCTTAAAGAATCTCTAACCTAATGGACATGATTAATTATTATTTGAATAGCTAAGGCAATAGGCAGTGCGGGTGTTTTTGAATAGGCAACTTGTTAAGTTTTTTCTGAATAGTGTGATTTGTGTGACTGGAGGCGTTGTAAAAAATAATGAACTTCTTCATTATATATGTAATCTTTTCACATAATACACTGAATTGTACAAATAAAGTTACAAAACTATTTATCATTTCTCATCTAAGCAAGTGTAATGTTTTTTTTCTTACTAAAGCCTGAAGTTAATAAAATATTAATGGCACAAGTTAAGCAAAAGTAGAATTGAGGCCCATTAATAAGTTATTTAAAGTTTCGTTTTTTATTAAAAACGGAACTTAAAAAAAAATAAACCAAAAAATAACATTGTAGATTATTATTATTATGTTATGATTATTTCTCTATTATTTAATATGGTTAAAATATAGATATAATTAATAATTCTAATAATAAACTAAATAACAGATATTTATTATATATTGTACATAGCAGTTAGAACAAATAAAATAAAGCTTTAATATTATTTGTAAATAATTTGATTATTTGATTAGCGTTATATGAAACAATTTTATTATTATATTCAAATAATATATTTAATAAAACAAATTTTTTTCGAAAATCATCCTAAGAATTCCTAAAACAATTTGAACCACATAACCACATATGAGGACATTTAAAGCAACAAAAAATAATTATTTCATAAAAGTCGTCAAGAATTTAACTATTTTGCCAACATTATTAATAATGTGATTATGCCATTCTTTACACGAATAATAAGAATTGGCTAGTAAGTGCTATTATAAGCAAGCAATTAGGATGAGGAGTGCTACTATAGGATAAGAAGCTTTATCATAAAAAACAAAACTTACATTCTACAGTTCATATAGTCTATCTGTGGTTATCTAGATAAGTACAGATGGATTAGTGCTTCTATGAGCACAGTAGGAGAAATTTTTTCTTAAAAACCAGAACTTAAACTCTACGGATCACTCAGTCTACCTATGCTTATGTAAATACTCTGCTAATCTAGAGATCAGACAAAAAACTAGAATTGCTAATATATGCTACTATAAGCCTTGTAGGCAGTTTGAAAACATAAATTACTTTCGTCTAGTTACGTCTACTTATGCTTATTTATAAACTCTGCCAGTCCAAAGATCAGATAAAGAACTAGCATTATCTATAGGATTGTTTTTGGCTTCTATAAGCTCAGTAAGTTATTATGATGTAGAGCTTTCCTTGAACAACCAAACTTATACTTTACAGGAGACCCAGTCTACTTATGCTTACAAGCATACAAGCATTGGTGTTATCATTAAGTTATAAGAAGTTGGCAATGACTGAAGCATTTGAATATAGAATGAGCTGTATAGGACTTAGCACGATATTGATCTCGTTCTTTAATCTAGTCATGTTGTGAATGATGGATGATAAAATAGATGTAGATATTGTGTTGCATTTATTTTAAATGAAGATATATTATATTGCACATGCAGCATTTTGGGATGCATTTTTTATAAGAATTAATTTAAGATAATAAAATGGTAATATACGATTTAAGAAATTTTTAATGTTACTAAGATCAGGCAATATTTTAATTATAAACTAAAGCGTGTGACAGAGATCATAATTTAAAAGTTTTAAACAGTAGTTTAGTAATTCACTACTGTTCAGAAACCTTTTTACGAATAAAGAGCTTCAATCAAGGAAATAAGGAAATTGCTTTAACAGAATACAATGCCTAATAAAAGGAGTTGTATATAATATTTTGTTCTATAGGACAATGCGGGACTAAATCCAGTAAATATAATTACATACTATTAGTAGTATATTTTTAATAAAGAAAAATGAAGACGGTGAAACCATTACAGATTTATATACTTTTTTTGACCTTTTGAGAACTAACTTTTATAAATTAAGATGATTTACTTTACATATAGTAATTAGTGCTATAATCCGCAAATATACATGTATAAAAAGAAAAGATCTTTAATCTCTTAGTAAGTGGAAACGCATTTAAATGCATATATTATTTTATAAATATTATCAGCATATAATTATGCACGAAAATATATCATTTTTATTCAAAAGCTTTTTGCCTATAAACTTTTTATTTTTAAATTTAATAAATTTAATAATTTTATGATTTTAATGGAGTAAAAGTAGACATGCTAAACTTAAAAGAAAATCGCCTCATGCATTTCCGCGTACGTAAATTTAGTATTTAAAGCAAATATCAATATGAAAAGTTTATGACTTGCTTTTATTTTAATGGGCCCAGTTTTCAGATTCGCCTTAGTACTGCCAGAACACGAAAGCATTAAGCATTAAGAGCAGCAAAAACAATTTCAGGAGCGATGGTTGGTGTTGCTTTTACTTATGTTGCGCTGTTGCGATTGCTGTTGTTTATCTAAATTAACAAATTGCAATTCAAAGATAATCTCAGTAATTTAGTACGAAGCAATTAATTCAATGCAATGAGAAAAATAATTGCGAGTGTAATGAACGGTGCAATTTAATTCATGGTAGCTACAAACATAATACGACTAATACACAAACAAAAACACCATAAGCAATAGCAATACCAACAGCAGCACTAACAGCAACACCAACAGGAAAATCAACAGCAATAACAGCAGTAACAGCAGTAACAGCAGCAACAGCGAACGAAAGAGCAGCAATTATTTGTAGTGCTGCGCAGCAGTGTTGGTGATAAATTACATTTTTTATAGCGACAATTTCTTTCAAGGAATATGGAGCAAAAACTAAAGTACATACAACACACTTAACAGCCGGCGAACAGTGGAATGGTTTAATAAAATACTAATTAAAATCATAGGCTCCTTAATGATAGACCATCTGTACTAGGATTCGCTTACTGTTTGTTCATGCCATGCACCAAATTAATCTCTTGTAATTTTTCTTGCCACAGTTTTTGTTGCAAGAGCTTGACGTGTCGCTTTGTCGGCAACTCAAATTGTAACAACAACAACAAAAATAATAACAACAATAACTTTAACAGCAACATATTTGATGTGCACATAATAGTCATTATTGTGGCACCTGTTCTAGTGGCTTTTGCTGGTGAGGTTAAGTTAAAACGAAGCTCACCTAAGTCAAATTGTACCTTACATGTCTTTTTAATTTTTCTTGCCAACAGTACGAACGGCATAGGTGCACAGCAAAGTACGTACATAATCTACTATAATGCTGCCTGTTCCCAAACTGTTAGCACTTAAATACTGAGTTAACAAGATTGTCATTATATTTATGCAACCTCAACACGATCATAACACCTCTTTTCGTCTACATCCTTATCAATTTTATGTCTTGGCTTAACAGAGGAAAAGTTTCAGTTTCCTGGATTACTAAATCGATGCCAGCGGCATTTACAGTGCATTGCCTGCAAACGTAATAATTTTTTTGTTTATGGGCGTTTTCTATTGCAAAAACTGTTTCCATTAATTTACACCATGAACTCTGGTAGCGGCCCATTGCAATTCAGAGTGCAGTTTCATATAACTTAACATCCTTGCCTATTTGGCTTCGTTCCATTTGCCAGCATTGCAACTGGTTTAATGAAGCAGATTATTATATTTTAAAGAATATATTCTGTGCGAATATTGCGAATGGAGTGTATGACGTGATTTCTGTTATTATTCCAACTGTTTCAGTATTATAAAATCTCATACAAAAGCATCTATGCATTCTGTGGTTGTCATTACTTTCAGTTTTATGGCGAAGCATTCATTGAATTCTACGACAGTTGTAAGCTTTGAAGCCAAATGATAATTCTGTGGTGGGTCTTTTTTACTCCGTAGCGAGTGTGTGCTTAACTTTTATTTTAAACTTTAATTATGTCAGTTGGTTGACTTCCATATTTTTTTAAATTTAAATTAAAAATGAATTAAAAAAAGAGTACATTTGTAGAAAATACTAAATACAGGTATTGAACAGATTTTTTTAATGCTCATATAAATGTACAGACTTCATTTCAACAAACGAAGCTTACAGAAAAATCTCTTATTTTGTTTATGTTCTAATACCCCTCTTACGAACATTTTTCTATAGAATTTATTCTATAAATTCCTTTATAGAATGAATTTATTCTAGATTCTTTATAGAATCTAAGATTTCAACAGATTTTTTAAAAGACGCTTATAGAAAAATCTCCTATTTTGATTATGTATAGCCTTTCTATTAAAATTTCTTTATAGAATTTTTCAATGAGTTCATTTTTGTCAATTCTTCTAAGATCAAGCTTTATAAAATCAAATCTTTGTTTAATTAAAATTGCTGTTAAATAAAACAAGAACTCCACTGCGATTCTTCCATTAAAAAAGTTATTTGAATACAGGATGTTTATTAAATACTCTTAATACAATAATTTTCACGGATAATTCTGTAATGGATAACGATATATTTGCAAACATATATTTAGAGAAATTAAACGTTCACAGAAATTGTTAAAAATGTATAAAGTCTGAACAGTCTCACAATTCATCCAGCGTTTTACATCGCTGGAGTTAATCTGTATCAAACAATAAATGACGAAATCACAATGGCACGACAAATTAATTCTAGCTGAAATCAGTAGAGAGGGTACAGATTTGATTGTAACCATATGTCCCAAGGACTGTAAACTACAAATTGGTGTAATTACTGATCACACCACCTGCGCCCAACAACTCTTTCGTCTTGACCACGCTAACAACAGCTTACGGTCACTTTGTTTGAAGAACGATGACACTATTGAACCTGTATTATGCTTCTATCCTGCCCTCCCGAGACTCAAAGTAAACAAAGTAATGGTGTCCGACTTCGTAAGAAGCTCTAACAGGAGAAACGATTTTCCTGAAAGGAGTGGAAATGTTTTGTAATTATCAAAATGGGTTTCACAGTACAACGGACTTTCAAGGTCTGAATGCTGCAATTATTTTCACAAAAAGTTCCAAAAAGATGGTTTTAGTGGGTTAAAGTCTCACACAGTGGCTTTCGATGATTTCTACAAACTGAAAAAAAAAACAAAAGTCTGTCAGAGAAGAATCTCAAAAGATCAGGCATCCTCGCAATCAATGTCGTTCCTGATATATTGGGGAGCAAGTGATTAAAATATGTATCTTTTAAAATTTTTGCAATCATAACTGTTAAAATGGTATTTCGAGCTTGTCAAAATCTTTGTAATGTAGTGACAAGAACATAGGTAACTGATCTAATTGACTATATATGTACATATATTGACCTGTTGATGTATGCATCACTACCTTTTACTTTAAATGAAAAATACCTTATTTGCTTTGAAGACATAAGTAGTAGATAAATAATTTTTTTGTTATAAACAAGTTTTGTTTATAACTTGTGACAAAATATAAACATAGTACTGCCATATAAACTGCACAATTAACCTGCATTTAGTATATGTTTAACGTAAGTAACACTTGATATACGGAGTGATGTCAACTTATTCGGTAAATTTTGGGTAATGATAAGCTGGTCCAAGAACAGGATACAAGTGTATGAAGGGGAAAAGTATTTTCAGTATTAACCCAACTACAGTGCACCATTAATAGTTAAATAAAGTGTGGTATAGTATAGTATGGTATAGTACTACTAAAATCATTCGAAACATTTGTTCTAATAAGAAAAAGAAATTGGAAATATTAATTTGGAATATTAGTTAACACAGCCTACTTAAGCATGTATGTAATTGTATTTAAAAATTACATGGATGACCTTACGAATATTTATTTCGAATAAACCTTTAGATTAATAAGTGTTTATTGCTTGAATATTACAATCTACTGTATTTATGATAAAAAAAAATTATTAATCAAATTAAAACCTTAAAAAGTTGTTTAGATATTATAATATTGTTTGGGGTTTAATCAATACTGATATCAATAAAAGGTAGAATTATAATACCATAATAGATTCATTAACAATATTAATAATATATAATTTTACATAAATGCATAATAATTAAACAGCATAAGTTTCTAAATAAGAATAATGCATATAGTGATTTTCGAAATTTTATTTTTATATGTAATTATAAATATAATAATTTTTTTGTGGGCAGTTGCCTATTATAGTACTTTATTTAAATTGTAAAGTATCTATTTTTATTAAAAAACCTCCACCATGAGAATTTATTATCCATGAATTGTAAAACCCACCACTTTAAATGTACACGCATTGTTTCTTACAAGACAAGATCATTTATATTCAAATAAGAAATTCCCACGCATTCCACAAATTAAGGCAGTTCTAACAAATTTCTTATAAGAAGTTGTCAGAATTTATGCTCTGTTGATTACTCCGTCTTGCTACTGCAATTGACTACTCTTTAAGTGAAGATATTACAAGCCCTACTAAACCCATAAATAAATCTTACCCTTTAAAGTAAGTTTTTGAGGGGAGCAAAAACACGGTGTTTAATAGATGGGAACTTTTTGTAATGCTGTGCCGTAAATTTTATTTTCCTTGTAAGAAAATTAAAACCACTTTTTATACAATTTTCGTAAAAATAGATTCACTTCTTTATCTTTATATATTTAAGATAATTTGTTTTGAACACAATGTAATTTTTATAGAGATATAATATCGCTGTTTTTATATATTATAGAAGTATATTATAACTCGCAATAAGTAAGCTATTTTTATATTATATATTAGTAAGATATTATACTACATATTTTTATCCAGATTACTGACTGCAAGCAGTTTGCATTTTTAGGAATATTTTTAAATCCCTGAAGATTCTCATTAAAATTCAATATGATTGTATAAAACATCTTTCATAACTAAACTAACATCTGTGAAAATTTAATATTGAAATGGTTTAATCGGGATATGTAAAACAAGCAGACATTAGAATTAGACATTAGAATTAGACATTAGAATAAGACATTAGAATCTCTAAAGAAAAACAAAACGGTTCAATGGCATTAGAAAGAGCCAAAAATCGATGCAGAACGTATTATAATTACTGTATAAACAGTATGAACCTATTATAAATAGACGTTGACCATGATTATTAGAGAGAGAAACAATGTTAACGGTGCCCTAGTTTACAGCGGGTTATAATAGCTAGATATTATAATGTTTATTTTTAATATTTTGCGTTAAATACAAAAAGACACGAACTGCTTATATATTTTTATATATATTATATTTCATATCAAACGAAAATTTGATTAATATTGGTTTGCGGTGTTCTGATCACAAATGGTGTGCAATCAATTAAATAGAAAAAGTTGTTTAAACGTATATACTATACTATATAGTGTGTTAAAAGTATAAAAAGAATAAATTACCTTATTATTCTGCAGATTTAATTTAATTTATTAAACTATTTGGAAAATAACCATTTTAGTTAAAAAAAAGAGATATGTTGCATCATATTCATAGTTTGTTAAAAGTAGATAGAGAATAAGAAGAAGAAGTAGAACTCCTGATAGGAAAAATCTATTAAATTTAGAAGACGTCAAATATTGAATACAATTCACGAAAACTATAACAACTCGGGAAGTTAAACTACCCAATCTGAATGAATAATATTATAAGATACTAAGTAATATCCTTCAAACAATAACACATAAGATGAAAATATTTATTTACGTTAGTCTTGAAAATCACTACTAGAATATCGAAATGGATATTTAATAGATTATGTTTACAGAAAATGTATGTTATTATCTACTAATAATAATATTTTGAAAATATCACTAATAATTATAAATTATTAATAAATTAACTACTAATGAATAAGCTAATAGTTAACTACTGCAGTTGCACTGAGGAATTTAATTTCTGTATCCGTGACAAGAGAAAATAAACTACAATTTAAAGTGTTTACTTTGATTGACTGTTGACTGTATGTCGCTTTTCAATTCAATGAAACGTGATCTGAAATCGTTGTCACAATTTTTTAAGGTACTTGACGTTCTTGAATATTTTATTTTTTATTTTTTATTTTATCTTTTTTAAGGTCCCGTCATAAATGCAATTTTGTATTCACTCTTGAAACGTGCCCTTGCATATGCAAAAATGATGTGTTTGATACCTGTGAAGACCAAACCATGGACAGATTTAAGTGCCGTAAAAAGGAACTGCAGAAAATATGCGCTACAAAGTACATTAAAAACTGAATCTATGCAAATTGGTGGCAAATAAAAATAAATTCTTAAAAGTGGAAAAATATTAAAAACAGACCATTCAAGAAGTTTTAAAACATATATGTTATATGTACATATATGGTCATTCAAAAATCTTAAAGCTTTTAAGAAAACTATATTCAATGATTGTCACGTATTATCTTAAAGGAATAGACAATGCATTATTGTTGAATACTCCTACAAAATGAGTCAATGAGTAACCATAAATACACAACTATGAATGAAATGCAAAAGTAGTTTTTAAATTATTTGTTTATGAATGTGAAATAATTTTTGTACCCACTATCAATACTTTGCATTATAGTTTCACTAAGTTATGCAGAATAATTAAAGATACATATTTACTAAATGGTAAGAAAGGTAGGTAGGTTAGGTGGAATAACGTCGACTCCCCACAATTAGCTTCAAAGCCTTTTTGATTCCACGACATTCACAAATTTAGGTTGAAGGTTTATTCATTCATAACAAAGAGGTAGATAAATATAAGCATATAATCATTTTCTTGATCGGAGATCATATGGCCAGTGCACAAACGATCTTCAGCTCTATGTTTTTAAACACTACCTAATATTATTTACATAAGTTGGGATAAGGCTGATCCACCTTAAGTCTGCAATGTTTTATAGCTTTGAAGACAACATTGTTTTAAAAATGTTTATTTTGTTCTTGAAGATTAAGTTAGAAGTTCAAAGTTGTGAGCCTGTGGGTGATGTGGCCAAACCATGATTCCTACAAGTATAATAATATATGAATTAGGGTTGGACTGTCCAAATTTATTCAATGTATTTTCTATGTTAAATTAATTTTTAACGTCAATTTTGACAAAAGAAAGTAGATTCTTAACATAAACACTTTTTTCCGTAGAGAGGTATTTTGAACAGTAGTAAATTAATAAAATTTTATTATTTTGTAATTAATTGAATTTTTTGGTGATCGTACAGTTGTTTCGGGTAACATCAGTGGCCTTGGAATTATTGCTTATTTACAACACATTCGTTAATAATTTTAGAAAGCCTGAATATGGTTGTCATACAAGTTAATAATTCAGATATTTGTTTTTCTAGGGAATATTATTTTATATATTTTTATATATAAACCAATTATTTTTTTGGTACGTATATGTAGAAGAGTTACATTCAAGATCTTTTAGTTCGAATGTGACCATAACTATTAGAATAGTTATGATTTTTTAAAGAAAAACAGCTCATGTTTTTTTAAATTATTTAATTCACTAAGACCCAAAGCTAACTTTGTCAACTGTTTTAATGTTTCACTTGATGAACTATGCAATATGTAATATATAGTAGTATTATATTCTTTTAAAACTTCACTTTGGCTTTGGTAATCTTATATAAGTTCAGATAAATGTATATTTAAACAAAGTATATGTGTTCAAATAACTCACCCATGTTCTTGAAGTGTGTCATCCATCATTTTTTGGAATAACTGAAATTGATGAAATTGATTAATATCATTAAAATTTTGTAAGAATATATAATATTTTCTTCATTAAATTTATATTTAATTATTTTATATTTAATGAAAATATAAAATAATGTGAATCCTTTTGATTGAAAGGAAAAGTATTTAAATTATGGTTAAAATAAAAGCTGTATGGATATTCTGTGATAACAACATGTCAACCTTCCTTGGAAGAGGATAAGTCATTCTCTGCATAGTATGTAAAAGTTCGACTTTTTTGGGCTCAAAAAAATAGTCAGCAGGGTGGTCATATATGCATCATATGCAAACATTATAGCATTAATTAAAATAACTGGACGCGTTCTGCTCCTGTAGTTTCAGTTGTAAATATAGAAAGGCTTTTACTATGGTATTTACTATGGTAACAGTATTTCACTTATATATTATAAACTTCCAATTTATTCTATTATATCTGCTCTTTTTTGGTTCTAATAAATACGACCAAAAATTTTGATTTCTATCAATAAATCAGTATCCATCTATTAATATATATGCAAAAGTTTGAGATACTAGTTTTTTTCTGAACAAACCTAAATTTTTATAAAAATGTGCCTATTTCCCATAGTTTAAGATTAATTTATATCACTGTCTTTTGCTGGGTTAATACCAGTACTTAGTACAAAACATATAATATGCTCGCACCATTGGGAGCATGCTGTAGTATTCTGCAGCATTCGCATTCATTTGTGAATGACAGGGGTTTAATAATTTATATAATTTACCCAGATACAGACTGGCAAAGAAACCTATGGCCTAAAATACATGCAGTTATCTGAAGTACTATGTCTAAAGATGCTTTATCCAAATAACTCAAATCATATGGTTCATATAATAACTATAATTTGTTTCTTAATATATACTTTAATTATTTCGAAAATAGTGGATTTGTAAAACTTATTTATAAAAAGGTAATTTTTAACAATTCATTTTTAGCGGTAACTTTAATTGCTTCCAAGTACGAGTACAGGAAAACGCAACGGCGAATGAAAGGAGGAATGGTCAAGTCAAGGCTCTTTGACCTTCTTCTTCTTCTACCAGCGTCAAATAGTCAAAAAAAGTGAATATTCTATATATTATAGTATTATAGCGTTTATAAGGGACTTGCCGGTAGCGTTCTTGACTCCCTTTAGAAAACGATGCGTAATATTTGAAAAATTAGTAAAATTACTTACCCTTACTTATAATTAATGTTAATTAGAAATAATATTTTTTCTTAAATGTAATTATGTACGCGCAATTGAAATTAGAGTCCTGCGTTCATATACCTAAATCGCGATATTTTGAAATTATATTGCAAAATTTAATTTTTTTGAATGTAACTAACATGCATCCTTCAGATTGAAACTATGGCAAAATGAAAATGGTTTCCATTAGGGAGAGTAATTATTTCCTTAGTTTGTATTGTACCGTTCGGAGGTAACTCCTCAAAAATAAAATATTTGTATAAAATGTATATTTAATAACTTTCTCCTCCATAATATTCATAAATTTAGAACGCCGCAAAGTTGCAAAATTAAATTATTATGCTCTTCAGCTATTTTAATATAAAATAAGTAGAAGTATGGACATGAAGCCCATAAAGCTGACTTACGGGCACCAGCAGTGAATGCCCACTTAATTATGTTTCAGTTGAAGTAGCACAGAAAACGAGCTTTGAAGGCAAATTATTTATTTTTTTTTCAATAAACATTGATGAAAATTTATTGAAAAAGAGAAAAAAATTTAACCGAAATTCATTTAAACAGCTGTAACCTCTGCTAAGCTTAACCCAAGCGGCGAAATTAGCTAAAAATTGTACGTGCGCCAAAATTAAGCCGCACCCCAGCGTGCAACAAATGCAACAATTGCCACAACCGACAAGCAAACAAACGGCAAAAAACAGCTTAAATCAATGAGTTCAATCATAATAAGAGTTGCTGGTGGGTGTACTGTAACTATCGGGAAAAAATATACGACCAAATGAAAAAAATTTCCAGATATGAGATTAAATTTTGTTGCTCTATTCCTACTGCCAGTTGTGGTCCGCAAAGGCCTCGAGCGTTGCAAACTCGCCGTGGCACATAAATGTTAATGAAGTTGGCCTCAGTTTGGTCAAATTTACCGTTTCTGTTATTGTTGTTGTTGTTGTTGGTGTGTTTACCTGGAAGCTGCACTATTTGAAATGAATTTTGCCTAAAATATGTTTAGACCATTTAAAACAAAACGGTTCGTTTCGAATGATTGAACTCCAAAGCGGCTCCTTGCTTTCTTTTCCTTATATCTCTTGAATTAACTTTTTCTATTTCAACTTCGTTGCTTTAAGTGGATTTTTTGTACTTCATAAAACTCTTACTATACAGCTTTCGCCCAAGTAAAGGTTTTTTATTATTAGAGTTTATTGGAATGTGTTTAGTTTTTGATTCTGTTTAAACAGTAGATAAGTAATGTTTTAATTTTGCTCTTAATTTTTACATTAAGTACGAAATTTAATTAGTCATAATTCATAGATAAATTGATTAAGTGATCTATAAATATATCAAAGTAGATAATTTGAATATTATTTTTTTCTTGTCGAAATTGATGCATTTTATGGCAAATGATATTTAAAAATTAGAAGGATTCTAATAGAAAAGAAAAGAGAAAAGAGAAAAGAGAAAAGAGTTGACTAATTAAATAATCTTTGAGCAGAACAACAACTTAATTATTGAATAACTTATACATCATTGGAAGGTTTATTTATATACACGAATGGTTATAAAATAAAATGGTTCAGTAAAATAAAAATTCTGAACTTTTTAATAAAAGATGGGAAGGCTCAACGATATGCAGGCATCACTATGCAACTTGGCAACGTCCTACTAAAAGGAAATCCAATTTTCTCATTGAGATGCTCCGTAGAGATATCAGTCTCTCTAGAAGATTGAATCTCCCTTTCAATCATAATTGCCGCAGTTGTGAAGAGGATGATGAAAGTGCCTCCCATCTGACATGCCATTCTATGGACCTTCTTTTTTGAGGATCTTGATCAATTGCAATAGTAGTAAAAGCTTTGTCAAAAATTCAAGGTGGTCTTAAACCTTTGAGTTTTTTTTATATCAATGGATCCCTTTGGTACGCTGGTACAAATTAACTTAACTTATAATAAAAAGACAGCAGAACAGTTCCTATGCAAATTTCTGAACTTAGCGAGGTTTGGCAAAATTTAGTAGTAACTCAATAGCATATACGTTCTACTTAGATAGAAAAAGAAAACCAACACATGACCATCATCTAATATGTCAATTTATTCTATGAAAAACGGCCTTACCAACAAAAAAAAACGATGAATTATGATTACCTTTAGCTACCTTTGTTGTAATTTAGGATTATATATGTATGAAGTATAAAGTACAGGTAGCATTGAAGAAACTTGTTTCATTTGTTTTTTTGTGGTTTTCAAAATTTATTTCCATACACTTGTAATAAGTTTTTGTAATAGCTGGAATTCTACTAATCCAAATGCGACAAATTTTTTCCTTTGCTATATTCACCCAACGTTCTTTATCACTGAATGAAATGGCGCCATATTTTTAAAGGAAGTTTTCACGATTTCAATATCAGTATTGATTATCAAACAATCCATAAAGAAAAAATATGATACTAGTACCATTTTCTATGTGTTAACATATATGTCATTGAAACAATGCTACGAAATCAAAACCACGAAAATGGTGCGTATGAGATAAGATTTTGTTTCTGGCGGTTTAATTTGTTCTGAACTTCCTTATTCCCAATCGGTGAGAACGGATAAAGTGAGGCAGTTCTTTTAATGGTATAACCAGATATAACTGCAATTTTTGGTAAATAAAACATGATTCATGTGTGATCTATTTTAAAAAATAAGTTAAAATTGATTTTATGTAAAATAAGCGATAAGCTAAATTAAAAAAGAATCAAACAGTTGCTGCTATAATGTTTAAAACTTTTTTATTTATTATAGATAATCGAATCATATAATTATAATCACTGCAACAGTAATAAAAGTTTTATTATTAATTTTCAAACAATTTTAATTAAATAGTACTTAATTTATTGATAATTGTGATTAAAGTATTTAATTAAGTAATTCTTTTCTGACCATTAAACTACAAAATTCTTTTAATATGGCTTAGAATTCTTTCCACAAGTTTTCACGTAAGTGTAATTGTATTTGGAATTACGTTGAAGTATATTTCTTATAGAAGCCCTTCAATCATTTGCCATATTCGTTTAAATATTTTTAATTCATTTCCATATAAAATTCGTACTAAGGAGAATATTTGAAAAGTGTTAACTCATTAAAATGAAATTAAATTTTAATTAAAATAACACGTTTAGATGGACTTAAGCTAATTGAAAACGTGTGAAGTTTTTAAATCCGACTTTCAATTGGCCTAAATGATTCAGCAAAATTGTGAGACTTTTTATTTAATTTCTTACTTAATTGAATATAAAAACAGAACAGGTATTGATAAGATAAATCAAAATAAGCGTATTATAAGAGATATTAATTAAATTTAAACAGTAATAGAAAGTTTTGATTAGATGAATAGATTCACAGCCGAAATGTTTAAAAGCAAGTTTATAGAGTACAAAAAAATTATTATTGAAAGGTGAAACCAAACTTGGTATATTTTTTGTTACTTATTTAATATTATACCTATAGCTTGTATTATATGTCATATATATATGGATGAGTACCATATTAACCATTTGCTAAGCTTAAATGTTTTTCGCGTTTTTTCCTAGTAAGTTTTTATTAAATTATTCATAGTTTGAAAATAGTAGATATTACCTATATTCCAGTGACGACGCGTGCCCTATCTGGAAGGGTGTGCGGCCCTTCTTTAATGTTGTTTTTACATGTACCACTTATATTAAAATATATGAGATCTTTTATTAATAATAACTATATTATATAAGGCAACAATATATTCGCGCAATATTATATTAACAATTCATTAACAAAATAACATATTAAACAAATTAAATTAATAATTTATATACAAGTTTAATATTATATCAATATGGAAGAAACAAAACTTTTCACATAATTCTCGTAACATCAAACCAAATTTTTTCAAACAAAAGAGTTTGTACTTAGAAACATACATGTTTGTGCAGTGATCAAACAAAATCGAAACCACTTGCAATGTGCGCACAAGTACCCCGCACAATAAGAACAGAAATTCGTGGGTGCTGCTGTTAAAAGGGGAGAGACGAAATGTGATAGAAATGTATGGTGAGATGAGCTGCAAACTTCAGCCGCTCATGCAACCACTTTGGCAAATCATCATGTTGGATTCGTATGCATACAGTTGATATTCGAATAGAACAGAAAATTACTCTCATACAATTCCCACTATATAAATCTCTATTTCTGATATTACGAACGGGAGCACACGCACATTATTTTGTTCATATGTAACGTATGAATGTGCGTCCAACTTCTTTGCACACAAAGGGGAGAGACGAAATATAATAGAAATGTTCTGTGATTTGAGCTGCAAATATATGAGCACAACTAACAAGTATAGCGGCTAACAGAAGCAAATTAATTGAGTTTTCATAGACAATTATATTTAATTGTTTTTGCTAAAACTTTAAAAATATATATTTATATGGAAATGTAATAAATAATAATAATTCTTGATGTAAAGATACTTAATAAATTTATATACCTACGTTATTTAACATTTTGCAAATTATATTAGGGTGTTCACCGCACACCTCCGCACCTTAGAGCAGTCGTCACTGCTATATTCGTATGTCTAGATTCTTACGAATACCAAAAATATATGTATGCAGTTGAAAGTATAGCTGGGATACTTTTTTTGGACCATTCATTATTTGGATATCTTCCATATTGAGATATCCAATACAGATACCGATATATATATTTATTTTTATATACAGTATGTCATGGTATAAAACATATGATTCTAAGGCATCTTCATGGCTAATTTTTATCTGAATATATATATGGTATGTCTAAATTTCACTATTTGCAGTACTTATATGATATAAGACACCAAAAATCTCTGTAATGAGTCTGAAGTGGAGTGATTCTAACTATATACATCTTTTACAAATGTTAGGTGTCATCTCGTTTTATCTTTGCTTTTAATACAAAAAAATTTCAACAAATCATGGCTGTACCTTCTGTTGAAAAAGTATTCGGATTTTGTAAATAAAACACACAAATTTAAATTTTATTCTAAATTTATTTTATCTCCTTCAAAATATGCTTCCATACACTTTTCGTAGGCCCGTGAAGGTATGGCTTTTAGTTCCTTCAGCGAATTCCTTCTCTTTTACCGATTCAATCGACTCAAAATGCTTACCACAAAGGGGAAATTTGAGTTTCGGGATCAGGAAAAAGTCGCATGTATCCAGATCTGGCGAATATGGTGCCTGAGCGATGACAGTGGTGCCGTGTTTGGTCAAAAAATTGCTTATAACAAGAATTTTCCATAGTAAAAATCGCTAAATGCACTAGAGCTTAAATTTGTACCATATGTCAAAAAAGGGTGTGCCAACATAACAAAAAAAAAATTTTGAAAAAGGTCTATTACTTAAAAAGTAATACTTAAAAAGGTCTATTACTTAGTTAACAAGCAACAAAATCCGGATTCTTTTTGAGCAGAGGTTAATTCTGATATACAGATTTTCCAAAATCGAAATTTATGTTTGGTTATATACGACCGTGTGGTGCAATCAATTAAGTAGTAAGTGACTTCATACCATAATAATACATTTTTTCACTAAATTATGACATATAAAAAAGTTTAAACAAAGAATTAAAATTTGTCTATATGGATTCTATTCTCATGCAATACCATACATTTAAAGTATATATGTAATATACCAATATTAATAGTCAAATAATTTCCCTAAAACTAAAATAAATCATCATTATATAATTAAAATCAATTTCGCAACTAATAGATACGTTAATATCAGTATGTGAAGAAGTTATTGAATTAAATTGAAACTCGAAAATGATTTTAAAATCTGTTGTTAGCTAATCAGTGAACACGTTTTTAATGTACTTTAGTTTGGCAACAATTTTAATGGTCATTAAATAAACAAAATTTGCGTTTACGTATCTTTTGGGTAAGTAAAATTACATGCAACCATGCAGTTTCAATCACCCGCATACGTCGGACGCTTTCAGGTTTACATGGAATACCGTTTTCCTTAAACTCATTGTGCTTGCCCATGCAAGAGACAGAGTTGTAATGCCAATTCAAATGAACATGAAAGATACGTTTTCCCTCCATTGAATGCTGCCTTGTTATGTGTCACATGATTGAGGACAAAAATGTTGGCAATGCATTTGTCCAATTAAGCACAATTTGGCAGTTAACAACATTTTAAAATTGTTTTTGTCAGCATTTATTGAATTTTTAATTCATTAAAGGCAGGCTGCAATAATGCGGATACAATTTAGATCATTTTATTTAATAGAACTTCGTGTAAATATAAATTAATTTTCAATTTCATGTCAATGTTTGTATTGTTGGCCTTATTAAATAAATTGTACATTTTTGTTTTTTAATCAGCACAGTTTAACATTTAGAAATGACTAATTTAGTAGGTGTAATAAGATATAACATTAATTACATATTTTATTGGAATGAAATAACATTTAAATCGAATATTATTCACTATTAAAATGGTCTTAGTCCACAGAACATTCACAAACTATCAATCAATTAAAAATTGTATGTTAGCTGTTACCAATGCAGAGTACATCATAAATACAACTAATATTGCTATAGAAGTAAATCATATTTTTTAATATAAACTAACTAATATAGAAATATTAAACGAATACACTGCCAATAAAGTTGAAAAAGTTTTATAACACATTCTTTATAACTGCAGAAAACTATCCACTAGTATTTTAACACAGTACTCAAATTCTATAGAGTGGTTTAAACACGTCATGTCTACTTTGAACAAAATTAAACTCAGTATAGAATTGATGTCGTGCTTCGAATAATGAACCTATTTTCCTTACATCCTCTAATCTGAATTGGACGTTATACATAAAGCAAAACTCGCCCTAATACTGCTTGTAACTTTGCGCAGGGGAGTGCTTTAACTCATTACCGAGAAGCAAATTTGTCCATATATTGTATACTTATCTGACTAAATCAGTCATTGAAAATATTTGAAATAAATTAATCATTAAAATTAATCACTAATTTCTTAACTACCCACACTCTTGTTAACCATCACCTGTTAAAGATGCTATGAATTAATGGTGTCATCAAAAGATACCGAGGTATGCAAAATAAAATAGGTAAGATGCATTGAATGCTTCCATGGTATTCAAGTAATAGATCTAGCAACAAGTCCTCAACATAATTTAAATCGAGAATGTCTTCACTACACGCCTTTAGTTTCATTAAATTAAAATAACAATTTAATGCTTTTTTACAGCATTATTTCACTACATTTCCTAATAAATAGATTTCTACTTCTTTTTAATAAGTAGTAGATTATTTTAATATGTTAATGAATTTTGCAATTCGTATTTCTTGATTTATAACCATTCGCAGATATAACCGCCATATATGTACCAATAACAAGCAATAGCACGATACCTGAAAGTGACAAGACTTACTAAAATGAGAACTCTTTAACAGTATATATTTTGTTATTGTTGTATCATCTAGAACCTTTTGTAGTGTGAACTTTTATATCATTTTAAACAATGTTTTTATGTACCGTTACTGTTCCCTGCTAAGGTTTTCATGGTTTCACTGCTCTTTAAAGTATTTTTGAACGTAGTACGGTATGAGGTAACTGTCTTTATTGTTACTTACATCTATTAAAATAAATAGTTATATATTTTACATTTTCTCACACCAAAACACTTTAGATCAGAATCACGGTTACCACATGTGGTACTTTTGTACCAAAATTGGTTCTTTTTTCCGTGTGATACTCTGGTACTCGTTTTTAAAAAATGAGCGCCAACTTTATTGTACATATATATATATTGTGTAGGTATTTCCATATCTGACGTATCTAAACAGCATATATAAATGCTGAGTTTTCAACTGAGACTTTTATAGTCCTTAAGTCTATATATAAAATAAATAAAAATAATAATAAGGATCTTTAGGAAATATGGATAAGAAATTGTATTTAATTATAAGTACATTAACAGATATATTATATAGTCACATCACTGTAAAGGTTTCTATGTAAAGGAAAACCACCAGCCGATAATACTGGTAATATTTGGTATGGAGTTCAATAAAAGATATGCACTATATATGGTCAGCAAAAGATAGTCCGATTATTTAAATAATAAAATTGTTATGGATAAAAAGGTTTTTACCGTTCTATATCTTCTGTACATTTTACATATTTTGAATTTTCTTATTTAAAGATAATAAAGGAAAATTTGACTTTTGAACGGAAAAAAGGTACCATCTTTTTGAACAGAATCTTTTTTTGGTACAGAATAAAATGTTCAAGTAGCAACCGTTGTCAGAATATATTGTTTATGCATATATATCTCTATATCTAAGAAAAATTATGTACATAACTAGATGCTGTAGTTACTTAAAAAAGACATCTGGGATTGATACAGAAACTGTAAAGTAGATAAGAAGATATAGTAGTTCTTGTGAGTATAAAAATGCTTCCTACTTCCTCTTTCTATTTACCTAGAATATCAACATTTTTACTTCTTAACTGAATGTTGACATCAAATTATTACATAGATAAGTATTTAAATTTTTATTTTTATTAAACACTGTTAGAGCAGAAAAAAACATTAAAAGTGCTAAAAAAGTAATTTTTGAATGTAACTTCTACATGTGGTTAGCATTGTGTCGTAAAAATAGCAGATAATAAAAATTGAAAATTTTGCCGTCAGAAAATGTCTTCCAGAAAATTATGTACTGCTATTGCACTTTAAATTAGGGTTTCTATACATAGAAAAATATTTGTGTTTTCTGTCACTATATGAATAATGTTTGAAAATGTATCTTAACTCCAATCATATAGAAGAGTTGCTTTTTTATGCACATTTGTTGAGCACTTAGTTGAGTCTGCAGGCATTTTTTCATTTTCCCATTTTTATGCTGACTTATATGTTTTATGTCAGTAAGCAAAGATTTGCAATCAAAATCACAGTCAAAGTCAGCAGGAAAACTGTCAAGCGACTAATAACTTTGGCTGTTATTTACTGGTCAAAACTATTTTAAATTTATTACGCGTGCGCAGCTGAACTCCAAATTACCCATTTCGCAAGTCAGCGATTGGTAGCGCCTTTAACCATAAATCTGCGACTTTTTATAGTTTAGTCATTAGGAATTGGTTGTTTTTGTATACTGACATATACTCACTTTAATGTTATAGAAAAGTTTGATTGCTCTGACGAATCATACGTTCTTTTTCGTTGGAATTTAGTCAACAAAGTAAGAAATTTTTAGCAATTTTATTCTAGTTGTTCATTAAAATTGTCTATTAATTACTTGGATAATTATACATATATTTGAAAATATACGAAAGTAATAAATGAGGTTGCATATTAAAAACTCATTTAGGTTTATTATAATGAATTCTTCATTATGTGACCCTGATATGTTAGCACTTTTGTTAAATAATATAACATATGTTAAACTGTTTGACATAGCTCAAAAAAAAACTGCCAAACAAAGTAGCATATGTTTTGCTTGAGGTTTGACACTGTAGAACATGAACCTTTTAGTAAAGATATTTTTTTTCCAATCTTTTGGGTTATAGAAATTTTATATTTATATAATGGTATCAAATAAAGGCTACACGTCTAGGGCAGTGAAATCTTCAAGTTACTATGGAATGACCACTGCATCCACAATAATTGTGGCTATTTATCTGAAATTGAAATAGGCCTATGTATTTTAGAAAATAATGAAGTTGTTACACAAATCGATTATTCTACTACATTTATTTGGCGAAAAGTTGAAGACATAAATGTAAAAGGTAAACAGTTTCAACAAAACGGTAATAATATAAGCCAAATCACATATATCATGTTGTTTCATTTATGTGAATTGAGCTCCAAAATCATGTAACTCATCACCAATAGATGATTTCGTGGGGTTAAATATAAGCTCATATTTATGTGAACAGTGCTTTAAATTTTTGAGCGTTTAAAAGCGAACACTTATTCACTTATGACCGAACTATTCTCATTGCCAAATATTATCGAAATTAACTTAAAAGGATTAGTGCTGGAAAATACACTGTGGAAGATATTTGAATAGTAAACACATCACACCCATAGGAAAAGTCTCAAAAATATATTCATATAAAAATTTGCCATATTTACGTTGACTTTTGGAATAACCAAATGAGTGTATATGGTTTTTCTACAAAACCTATTTAAAACTGTAAAATATATATTATTTTTTATAAAATTAAGAATTTAGAACATAGTTTCAGTACAGCACACTTTAACAAATTCCTTATATTTTGTATAACGTAAAAAACTAAAAGAGCACATGTTTTTTGTTTTTTTTTCAACTAAAAACAATCTATTTGAATTTGCTCTGCTTGACCCATTACTAACACCACCCATTGCTATATGTCATAACTCCTCCGATACACAATAATACATAGGCTGTCTTTTAAGTCTTTTAAGTTAGTAAGCGTAGGCAACACTGTACGAAAGTTTTCTAACATAAATGTCCTTCAATATTTTAATTTATGCGCATTTATTCTGCAGTTTACATCGATTATAAATTGTGCCTTTGAAATTAAATAATGAACTTAGTCGTTCGATAATTTTCTACGATTTTCGACGCGAATTAACTAGAGAATGCACCGATCAACTCAGTTCGACATTTGGTGATGAAACATTTCATCTAGTGGCTGTTAAACGGTGGTTCAATGAGTTCGAGGGGGCAAACGTGAATTTCTTTAAATTCGTCCAAAATTAGATCGTGAAGGTCATCGGCTGGTTGTACCAGAAAACATTGATATATTGCCAGAAATAATGGAGACGGGTCGGCGTATTACATATCGGGATATATTTAATATGAGAATCACTTAAAAGAAGGCACGTGTTCATTGGTGCAAAAAAATGGTGAAAACGGCCGAGACAGCTCAAAACACGACTACAACATCGTGACAGGTGACGAATCATAGATCCGAGAAAAAAACAATAATCCACTGTTTGGTTCTTCCAAAGTGAGTAGAACCCGACAACAATTGTCCGCGAACGAAGCAAATCCAAGCAAACGCAACGGCTATGTTACAACTGTACCACGTTAACAACGTAGAACGATCAATTTTGTGATACAGTGTCATTTGTTTGCCGAAGGTGTTCGGAGAATTGAGGTAAACCAACCATCGAACGAAAATCATTTTCCACCACGACATTTTCCCACAAATCGACTTAAACAAAAGAGTTTTTGAGCACCTAAAAGTTTGCATTGATAGGTCATCTACCTTAAGGTCCTAACTTGATACTAAAGGACTTCTTTTTGTTCTCATACTTACACATGTTTTCCCTGGTTTTGGAGATACCAACTTCAGAGTGGCAAAAATGTTTCGAAAATTGATTCAAACGAATGCAAAAATATATTGATCAAAATGAAGAATACTTTGAAAAACAATGAAACCATTTTCACTGATTAACCATTCTGTTTTCATTGTTAGGTAAAAAACTTAAAAGGCAGCCCTCGTATCTATACACATCAGATAAATTTATATTAATGGCATATTAAGCATTTTAGTTCTATAGATTTTTATTTTGAAAAAAGAGTAAATAAAAAGTAACCATAAAATCTAAATTTGTTAGATTTTATACGCGACATTATTAAACATGGGAACAATTAATAATATATTTTGATATACCTTTGCAGTAATATCTGAACTGACATTAGTTCAATAATGAAGCTAGTCATATTTGTAATTATTTGTTTTCTATTATTTGTAGGAGTTTCATCTTGTATGCATTGCGGACATTCATGCTCTCGTAAGTTTTACTTTCGTTTGTTCCAGACTACGATTTTCTCGAATTTCTTTTCTTATGGTGTACGTGTTTTAATTATTTTAGGATGTCTTCATATATGCTCGAGAGAAGGAAGGTCTCATACGAGGAAAAACTTTAGGATGGAAACGACTTTTTCAACATGATGATAATTAGTTATAAATTTTATTTAAAATAATATTTCTGTATTTTGATTGTATAGTGGAAAATTCTTGCATTACGTTTAAATTAAAAATACTTATTTTGAAATACAAATTACATTTGTCATACTTTCCAAAAAGTAATGAAGCTACAGATTTGAAACATATATTATATAAGATTAATAATGAAAAAATGTATACGTAATTAATATATACATATAAATAAAACAACAAATATAATATAGAAATATGTAAGATATGGAAACAATTTTCTAAATATGACAAACCTGTTAATTTTCTGCAATAATTAGCATAAACAAATGAAGAGATATATCTTGATTAAATATATATCTTTTAAATTTAATATAAAAACTCATGTTATATGTCTTAAATAATTGAATAAAGAATACTATTATCAATGAGACCTTGGATCATTAATAAACTTAATTTCATAGATTTACAAAAATAGTAATATCCATAGTTGTATGGAACTACTGTGATGGAAAAAGTTATGTGTATTTCATATGAGTATACCTAGTTTGATAATTGCAACTGGTAGTTACAATTCGACAATTACAGAAACATTGAATTGCTTTTTGATAATAACAAAAGAGTTTATATATAAGTAAAATTAAAACTAAAAATGTAGAAATGTAACTTTTTTTAACATTTCCTAAAATAAGATAAATAAATTAGTATCTCAAGGTTCTCATTTTTGTTTTTGGAATCAAGCAAGGACTTTAACGATTTTATTGATTATTATAGATAATTTTATCTGGAACCAATTATTAGTGACGTTCAAAAGTATAACCACTGAAGTCAGGTTCAAGTTATAAAATTTAAAATATTTGGGTATTTAAGAAAGGAACAAAATAGAATGGAAAGAGAATTACGAATATAATTTAATTTTTTTTTTGCAGAAAGTAACGCGTCTTAACACAAAAAGAAGCTACTTATAAGTTAGAAGGGTTAAAGTTTTAATTTATTTATTGAAACTTGACTGACCATACAACGCTAATTCGAGTATTGCCAAGTACTCATCATCTATAGTCTAAGAAAATATTTGAATTTTTTATTTTGCTTATAGTCCCTATATAAAAGAATAAAATTATATATAATTATTATAACAATAGATGGAAGTTGGAGTGTGTTTGAAAATCCGCTTGAGTAACTTCGTCTAATTTAAACAAAATATTTGTCCATTAATTGTGTAGAAGGAATGATATATTTCACTATAATCACGATAATAATAAGGCTTGTGTCAAAAATTTGCAAAATGTTTTTGATCGAAGCTGTAAAGATGAATACAAAAAAACAAGGCCACTCTATTTATTATGTTTCCGATCTGCTTTTAAATATTTCGAAACATATTAAGTAGATACTTTAATAAATAATGGAGATAAAGCGAAGGCTGTACGATCCTGCAGAGGATCCTAGCTACGTTTTAATTTTATGACTGCATCCATACTTCATATGCTTACCTCAACATGTGACGATTCTATATTAGTATTGTGTTTTATAAAGTCGTTCTCTAGCAGATCCATAATCATCTTTAATGGAGAGCTTTAATTGGCTCTTCTATAGTTATATTTGATTCATTTATTTATGATTTATGATTTATTATTCATTTAAATTTTAAAGAAACTAATGTTTTCGAAATAACGAATAGAGCTAAATAGAGCAATACACCAATTATATGGTCTTCTACGAAGAGGACATTCTGAATATATTATCTGATAACGAATATTTGTTTATTTGCTTATTGAAAATTTTATGAGAATGAACTTCAATAAATTAATTTATTAGTTATTCTTGTCATAGGACATAAAAGTTTTTAATTTATTAGTTTTTCACACAATATTAGAATAATCAGCAAAAAAAAACATTTTGATAATATTTTAGTAATAAATCTCTTAATATCTCTTAATGATTAATGAAAGTATTTTTAATAATAATTAATATTTAAAAAAATTAAAGTTTTTGTTTTGTTAAGGGAAATACTTTAGTCCAAAATCTATTGAATACATACTTTAAGCAAGGAATCTAGAATACTCTAGATTCTATGCTTTAAGCTTTTTCCAATAGAAAGGAGAAAGCTAACTTCATGTGAATAATCAAGTGCTTTTTTATTGGTTCAATTGTACAGTTATTATCTGGCCATAAGAATGGAAATAATTAGCGTGTCGGTCAGTGTACGATAATGGAAAACTGCGGTACTTCGTTTCTTTTTCAAGATACTTTTTATTATAAGTTACGATTCGTTTCAACAATTTCATTACGTGTTATTACTGCAATATTTATTATAGGTGCACAGCATGTAAGAACTCTTGCACTCTGAGTTCTAGCAATAATTTTTTATGCATAATGGCTGATTAGAGTGCTCAACTGTGGAAATTTTTTTGTTGTAGAATAGCAAAAATTGTCGCTTTGAAGAAATATTGTGATGCATAAAAAGAAGCTCGGAATGCTTGTTGCCTTTATGCAACATTGGTTAAATTGCAATCCATTGCGTGCTAAATCATTACTTCAATATTACAATGTTTTTCTATTTGAGCTCTGATATCGTCTTAATGTAGCGTGTAAAGTTACTTTTACATTAAAAATGTAACTAAGTCAATTGCTAATAAAGAGTTTCATAAATAATGTGAAATGTTATAGAACATTGAGTTAGGACATTTGTTGTTATATATAGTACATTCTATAATAAAAATCTTATATTGATATTACTTTTACTACAAATAACTGTTAAAAATTGCTTAAAAATTGCGTTAAAAATTGCTTGAAGATGAAAGTGGAAAATAACTCTGAAATTCTCTTATGTCTGGTTAAGAGAATTATTTATTAGAATCAACATACTGTATGAAACATGAAAGCTGAAGACTTGTAACATTACACATTTGAAGTATGAGGTATAATAGATCTTAAGGATGTGATGCAATATCCACACAATATTTTAACTGCACCATTAAGTAGTAAATAATGTAACAAGTGGCATTGTATTGACTTCTGATATTTATCTAACTTATTAAAATAATCAAAATAATAATACATTATAAAATAGTTTAGAAATCATATTATTCCACAAAAGATATTATATCCAATTCATTTTCATTATTAAATATGCCAAATGCTATTTTAACAATTATTATTTATAAAAACATTCGTTGGAAATTGTTCATAAACGAGGGTACTATCAAAACTTCACTTAGTTGGCTACAATATAAATTTAGAAAAATAATTTTGAAATTATAATTTTAATCATCATTTTTTTACATAGCTTCACTCAATTTTACCGTAACGCTCGGATATCTAAGCAAATAGGAAGGTTGACATAATTCCTTTTGCAAGATTGTGTTCAGAACCAGGATTTGGCATAGATCAGAAGTACTCTCAACTGAACCTATACCACCAACTTAACGGTGATGAGACATCGAACGTACATGTTATCTATAAGATATCACCTCATATACTTAGGTAACAGAATACTATATCCGCTAGCCGGAAATCGTTATAACGATTGTTTGCTTCGAATATGCAATAATTATAATCTTACTGTGCTCAATCCTGATGGGCATTTGAGTCCTGTATTCAAAGTGATTGTGTATTTCTTGTCTTTATGTAAGTTGAGTTAAGCATGCATTTTTCATTTTTCATGTCTGACACGGTGTATTCCTTAAGAACGAGAGAACTCTACATTTGGTGCAACTACCTTTTCTTAGAACAGTCACACGCCTGAATTCCTCGATATTGTACATCTGTTTAACCACTATCAACGAACTTGGATATCTTTTTTTTCCATCCCTCGATGGCGGACGCTTATTTAGACCCATTGTCTACTCGGCTGAGCTCAGGAGCTTCTCAAGTTTTCTGTCACCTTTTATAACGCTCCCTCCCACATTCTTTTGCTTGTCTGCAGGCAATTGTATTATCCTAATCATTCTGAGCTGCTCTTTCTAGCCATTCATTAGTTTTAAGTTTGAAAAAATTCTACGAAGGACCGCAGAATGGTTGTGGCCCAATATAATATGAGGCCGCCCCCTTTTCTCGCTAGTTCATAAGCTTTTTCGTTTCCCTCAAAACCGTTGTGCCCTGGAATCCATATTAAGTGGACTCTGTTCCTTACAGCAAGGTCTTTGAGAAGTTGAAGGCATTCCCACACTGATTTTGAGGTTACGCGAGGTGAGCGTAGTGCTACGAGTGCCGATTTACTGTTAGAAAAGATATATATGTTTTTTCCTGTGACAGATTTACCTTTATATATCCTGAGACATAATTCAATTGCGTGTACTTCAGCCTAAAAAACTGAGTTTTCTTTACTTATACTCGCAAATATTCCTCTTTAGGTCTTACTCCATATACTCCCGCTCCCACTCCTTCCATCGTTTTGGAGCCATCCGTGTACCACAGATGGTTATCTCCAGCGAATGGAGGTATGTTCAGTTCCCATTCATTTCCGTCTGGTATTAGTATTAGGAACTTTTGGTGAAAGTTGAACCAGAAACTAATTAATTTAAACTGTGTAATTTATAATATTATATTGAAGCTTTTGAACGACAAGTGACTTAAAATATATAAAATTTGAATCATATATAAAAATCATAAGTTTTTTTTATTTCTCTCTAAATCAATCTAGTTTTATCTAGTTTATATAATGGGATCGTAATAAATCTCTGTTATCTAGAAATGACAAGCCAAACTTTAACACAATCATAAAGTAAATTTTTATTCATGAAAGTCTTTCAGAAGGCAAAAATGAACGCATGAGCGAATAATTTGAAAGTGCAACGAAAGATTGCACGACTTAGATTTCATTTGTTGGAATTATTTCCGATAGACAATGAAAGCATCGATGAAAAAAGGAAAGAAATTCGGTGTCAACACTTTTAACATCAAATTTAAAAATAAAAGCAAAAAATCTTGTACCAAACTGAATTCGGTCATGGGGACTACAAACGCCAAAGTCAAACCGCACCCCAAATGCCACCACAGAAATTAACAAACGAGCTTGGTATTGGCTTTTGTTGCACAAAAGTTTCATTCATCATAGTTTTATACGAGTAGAGGAAAAAAATTAATTTTTCTAGTGTTTTAGCCACAAATTCACTTGAAGTAACAGAGCAACAGAGCTATAGTAACTAAAAAGACACTAACTGTAGGCAATCGTGCTAACTTTGGTTCTGCCATTGCATCAAAAAACAACAACCACTCCATAAAGAGTGTGTTTGCTGACCACGAATGGATGCGAGTGCTTCTAGCTTAAAGTGGTGGTACAGCTGTTAACTGCGAGCCATGCTGCATGAAATTGAATTTGCACTACACCGCAAAAACCAAACGAATTGGTTATAAATCCATTCATTCCAATTGAAAGAGCTACATCGCGGCTCACCGCATACTATAGTTGCGATTTTTATAGTTTCGCTTAAATGCAATGTTCGGTGCAAATATACCAGCACCAAATGTTAACTGAAGATAGAAATTTTGAAAGTTAAGTTGTGTATGAATCACAACAGCATCAGATGCTGTTCCATGTTAGTTCAGACAACGTTGTGCACGTGGCTATTGGTTACAATGCAATTGCAGTTTTCATATTTCCATTGAACTTAATCAATTTCTTTTGTTTCAATAGATTAACTCAATCGTTGCTTAGAGAGGTAATAATAAAAACGTTAAATATACATTCATAGGAGGAAAACCATTCCTATTTCAACAGCTGCGATTTGATTTACACTCCAATTGTTCTATTCTTCCAAGTGTTATCTGAAGATATGTAATACAATTCAAAGATTTCTGCATTGCAGGTAAAAATTAAAGCAAAATTAAATCACTAAAATACCACGTTCATAAAAAAGAAAATTAAAAAAATTTAAATAAAAAACAAACTAAAAATGAAAGTATCTGCAAGCTAGTCAAATATTTATTCAAATATAAAAAATCAAATGTAATATAGGGAAAGTATTATTAATAACATCCGAACTTCGAAAATATTTCTGCAAAGGTTAAAAAGTTAAATTGTTGTTATCACCAGCTGCACACTGCAGCTATGCTGTCCATTTATAGGCTGCGTTGTTCGCAGGACTAGACTGGCGACTCTCCTTATCATGCCATTGGCATTGTATGGAGGACATTGGAAATCACAGTTTTCTTTTCCACAGTTATGCATAGGAAGATAGGAAGTGAAGTATTTTTTCTGTAAACTGAAACGTATGTTGTTGGCAGTGCTAAGTCGCAACCGTACCTTGTCTGCGACAAGGCAGTGGTCGATATTTTAACCACGGAACGAACGTACGTTCAGAATACTTGAAGCATGTCTTGCGTCAATCAGGAAATTATCAATCTGGTTTCGTGTTGATTGTTTGGGAGATACCCATATGAATATCCCTGTGAGGGAATCATATAATACATACCACCATCAATCAAACAGCCACAGACCGTTGTTGGAGATGAATTCATGGAGACTAAATTTTCCGTATATTGGATTAAAGATTTTGTATCTTCCAACCTTTGCGTTTAAATGCCAGAAAACAATTTAAACGAAACGTGCAGGACCGCAGCAAAAATTTCTCGAATCTAGTGTAGAATATATCTTTCGTCAAGCTGCCCTCTTCTTCTGTCTTGCGCAGATCAGCATTCAGTTGATCCATAATTTCAGAATTCACGTCACCCAGAATTGGTGAAGTCTTGCCAGTCGCTAAATTCAAACCTTTTGCTAAAGAGCAAATTCCTAGGGCCATCCTCAACGCCACCTGAAGCTTATTAGATCGGGAAATCACAAGGTCAGTATAACTACGTGCAACCTAAAAGAAGGTTAGGGCAAATATAGGTCAGTTTTGTGATCGACAAACTATTCTTGGAAATTTTGGAGATATCTGGTGGTGTCCATATATATATATAAAAATTATGCGACTATATTTAGACACGAATGGTTCATAACGACTATATTTTTTATTAACAACGGTGGTATCAGTTTAGAGAATTTCGAAACAAATCTAACGTACCCCAGTTAAATCTCCATTTGTTCTACAATTTTCAAATCATATAAATTTATATAAAATTTTATTTTTGAGTACATATGTTACAAAAAGTTATTAATTAAAATTTGTTTTAGTTTTAATCTAAAAGTATTTTTCTTATAAGAATACATTATTTTTCTAAATAAGTTGTTTAAAGGCAGAGTAATGATATATTTAGAATAAGCATTTTAACACAAATTGATCATCCGCATTCTATATGACACATATTATGATAATATGTACTTGCCTTATGCCAATTGCACCCCAATTATACATCAAGTCAACAGAGACTCAAATCCTTGAACTAAAAATTTATTTAACATAATATGTAATATTTCAATGAAATAAACAAAACAATAAAATATTGATGTGATTAAGTTTTAATAGTAGATATCGCATAGGTCGCGGTGTTAATAAAAATGTTTATTGCTTTGTTTATCTCAGTAAAATCATCGAATCATATAGCACGAATCTTATACCTGATAGTAATTTCACTGATTAACCCTTAAATATAACTTACAGGTGCACATATAAGGAAAGATGTAAAGGCGAGTAAAGATGTCAGACTACCTAAAATCTTTATATCATACAATAATTAAATAGAGGGCGATATTTAACCTAAATAATTGTAAACAACCTTTTTTAAATATATAAAAGGGAATAATTCTGCAAACTTTTATCAGTCAAAGAAAAGCATTCGTGCAATTAATTTCATTTAAATTTCATTTACACTTAAAAAATATTTTAAATATTCAAAAATGAAGTCGCAATCATTATCTAAATTATCTAAAAATAATAATGGCCAAAATATAACCGTGGGATATGCAATATTTTTACATAAAAATGAACTCAATCGTCGTAAGAAGAATTACATACGCCGATCCGCCTCCAAAATCAAACTCACCGATGGTTTGATTTCCAATGTGAAGAGAAATATTAAATATTGTACTCCAGATGACTTGGTAACTATGAGCCGTGAAACTATTTATAAGAAGAAGTTGGACAAATCAGTTAATCTTAGAGTTGAGTACATGCAACAGTTAAGAAAATGCCGAAAACTCCAACAGAAGACACCGCATGAAGAGAATGAAGAGAAGAAAGACAAATAGTAGAACAGCAGTTATGATAATACTCTCTAGAAAAGATGGACCAATGGCTCTATGCAGTCAATCGTGATTATGACATCGACAATTATTTAAAATTTTCGAATAATATTGTATATAAAAGTGAATTGAATTGCTTAAACTATTTTGTGTTTAATGTATTTAATGTATGTGATTATTGAAAAATATTTTTAAAATTTCCTTATTATATTTTGTTATTCACAAAATTATATAAAATGTAAAATTATTATTAAGATTTAAGTTAACAAATAAATAATAGAAATCAAAAATTTTTAATCTCTAATTAATTTAATCTCTACATTGCTTGAAATTCGAGAAAGACAAGATCTGAAACCATTTGTACAAATAACACTTCATCCATATTTGCGAAATTTATTTGTCCAAAACGTATTTACTTTACACAAATGCACAGATTGATGAGATTGATCCATTACTAAGGATATCTACACAAGTAATTCTAATATAAAATTTTTATGATGAAGATTAATAAAAATGTGTGAGAAGCCAGGAAATAAAGAAACTTATGTATTTTATTGGACTTATGTGAGTTCCAAAATATTAAGTCTATTGAAACTCAATAATTTATTTTTAATTAAAAATTTTGAGAATATCGTAAATATATCATAAGTGAAGATATATTGTCCATATAACAAAATTAAAAAATTTGAAAGTATCGTACCATAATTACGTATAGTAATTTTTAAATATTAGGTATATTATATACTAGATAGTTTATGTGACGCTTATATTAAAATTTAAACCAGTCTGATCATCCTAACAGAATATAAACCAATACAGTAACATATTCACCTGAAGGACAGCTTGATATGGCAAATCATAGGCAATCTAGTATTTAGAACTAGTGTGTGGGTTGACTAAATATTAAATTTTAGGTAGCTTTACAGAAAAAGTTTCATACTCAACTATTTGCTATATGCGTTTACAAATATTATATGGAATTTATGTTGAAACAAATAAAAGAATTTCTTAATGTTACTTTTTAGTATTAGTTAATGCAAATATTTCAAATATATTGCAAAGTGCTTCACAATAATTAAATCTCCAAATATAATCTCAATTTGATAGTTTCCACTATTCTTTTGAATTAGAAATTTATATGAAATTTTTCCCATTACTATTATATATATGAATGGTATGACTAAAACAACGACTATATTTTTTATTCATAATAGGTGGTATTAGTTTAGAGAATTTCAAAATCTCAAATCTAACGTACTCAAGTTACGTGTAGATAATAGTAGATATCGCATAGGTCGCGGTGTTAATAAAAATGTTTATTGCTTTGTTTATGTCAGTAAAATCATCGAATTATATAGCACGAATTTTATACCTGATAGTAATTTCACTGATTAACCCTTAAATATAACTTACAGGTGCACATATAAAGGAGAGGTGTAAAGGCGACTAAAGATGTCAGACTACCTAAAATCTTTATATCATGCAATAATTAAATAGAGGGCGATATTTAACCTAAATTATTGTAAACAACTTTTTTTAAATATATAAAAGGGAACAATTCTGCAAACGTTTATCAGTCAAGGAAAAGTATCCGTGCAATTAATTTCATTAAAATTTCAGTTACACTTAAAAAATATTTTAAATATTTAAAAATGAAGTCGCAATCATTATCTAAAAATAATAATGGCCAAAATATAACCGTGGGATATGCAATATTTTTACATAAAAATGAACTCAATCGTCGTAAGAAGAACTACATACGCCGATCCGCCTCCAAAATCAAACTCACCGATGGTTTGATTTCCAATGTGAAGAGAAATATTAAATATTGTACTCCAGATGACTTGGTAACTATGAGCCGTGAAACTATTTATAAGACGAAGTTGGACAAATCAGTTAATCTTAGAGTTGAGTACATGCAACAGTTAAGAAAATGCCGAAAACTCCAACAGAAGACACCGCATGAAGAGAATGAAGAGAAGAAAGACAAATAGTAGAACAGCAGTTATGATAATACTCTCTAGAAAAGATGGACCAATGGCTCTATGCAGTCAATCGTGATTATGACATCGACAATTATTTAAAATTTTCGAATAATATTGTATATAAAAGTGAATTGAATTGCTTAAACTATTTTGTGTTTAATGTATTTAATGTATGTGATTATTGAAAAATATTTTTAAAATTTCCTTATTATATTTTGTTATTCACAAAATTATATAAAATGTAAAATTATTATTAAGATTTAAATAATACAATATATACAAATATATATACAAATAAATACAAATAAATAATAGAAATCAAAAATTTTTAATCTCTAATTAATTGAATCTCTACATTGCTTGAAATTCGAGAAAGACAAGATCTGAAACCATTTGTACAAATAACACTTCATCCATATTCGCGAAATTTATTTGTCCAAAACGTATTTACTTTACACAAATGCACAGATTGAATGAGATTGATCCATTACTAAGGATATCTACACAAGTAATTCTAATATAAAATTTTTATGATTAAGATTAATATAAATGTGTGAGAAGCCAGGAAATAAAGAAACTTATGTATTTTATTGGACTTATGTGAGTTCCAAAATATTAAGTCTATTGAAACTCAATAATTTATTTTTAATTAAAAATTTTGAGAATATCGTAAATATATCATAAATGAAGATATATTGTCCATATAACAAAATTAAAAAATTTGAAAGTATCGTATTAATGTAATATATTACCATAATTACGTATAGTAATTTTTAAATATTAGGTATATTATATACTAGGTAGTTTATGTGGCGGTTATATTTAAATTTAAACCAGTCTGATCATCCTTATGGAATACAGTAACCCAATACAGAAACATATTCACCTGAAGGACAGCTTAATATGGCAAATCTTAGGCAATTTAGTATTTAGAACTAGTGTGTGGGTTGACTAAATATTAAATTTTAGGTAGCTTTACAGAAAAAGTTTCATACTCAACTATTTGCTATATGCGTTTACAAATATTGTATGGAATTTATGTTGAAACAAATAAAAGAATTTCTTAATGTTACTTAGTTAGTTAATGCAAATATATCAAATATATTGCAAAGTGCTTCACAATAATTAAATCTCCAAATATAATCTCAATTTGATAGTTTCCACTATTCTTTTGAATTAGAAATTTATATGAAATTTTTCCCATTACTATTATATATATGAATGGTATGACTAAAACAACGACTATATTTTTTATTCATAATAGGTGGTATTAGTTTAGAGAATTTCAAAATCTCAAATCTAACGTACTCAAGTTACGTGTAGATAATAGTAGATATCGCATAGGTCGCGGTGTTAATAAAAATGTTTATTGCTTTGTTTATGTCAGTAAAATCATCGAATTATATAGCATGAATCTTATACCTGATAGTAATTTCACTGATTAACCCTTAAATATAACTTACAGGTGCACATATAAAGGAGAGGTGTGAAGGCGACTAAAGATGTCAGACTACCTAAAATCTTTATATCATGCAATAATTAAATAGAGGGCGATATTTAACCTAAATTATTGTAAACAACTTTTTTTAAATATATAAAAGGGAACAATTCTGCAAACGTTTATCAGTCAAGGAAAAGTATCCGTGCAATTAATTTCATTAAAATTTCATTTACACTTAAAAAATATTTTAAATATTCAAAAATGAAGTCGCAATCATTATCTAAAAATAATAATGGCCAAAATATAACCGTGGGATATGCAATATTTTTACATAAAAATGAACTCAATCGTCGTAAGAAGAACTACATACGCCGATCCGCCTCCAAAATCAAACTCACCGATGGTTTGATTTCCAATGTGAAGAGAAATATTAAATATTGTACTCCAGATGACTTGGTAACTATGAGCCGTGAAACTATTTATAAGAAGAAGTTGGACAAATCAGTTAATCTTAGAGTTGAGTACATGCAACAGTTAAGAAAATGCCGAAAACTCCAACAGAAGACACCGCATGAAGAGAATGAAGAGAAGAAAGACAAATAGTAGAACAGCAGTTATGATAATACTCTCTAGATAAGATGGACCAATGGCTCTATGCAGTCAATCGTGATTATGACATCGACAATTATTTAAAATTTTCGAATAATATTGTATATAAAAGTGAATTGAATTGCTTAAACTATTTTGTGTTTAATGTATTTAATGTATGTGATTATTGAAAAATATTTTTAAAATTTCCTTATTATATTTTGTTATTCACAAAATTATATAAAATGTAAAATTATTATTAAGATTTAAGTTAACAAATAAATAATAGAAATCAAAAATTTTTAATCTCTAATTAATTTAATCTCTACATTGCTTGAAATTCGAGAAAGACAAGATCTGAAACCATTTGTACAAATAACACTTCATCCATATTTGCGAAATTTATTTGTCCAAAACGTATTTACTTTACACAAATGCACAGATTGATGAGATTGATCCATTACTAAGGATATCTACACAAGTAATTCTAATATAAAATTTTTATGATGAAGATTAATATAAATGTGTGAGAAGCCAGGAAATAAAGAAACTTATGTATTTTATTGGACTTATGTGAGTTCCAAAATATTAAGTCTATTGAAACTCAATAATTTATTTTTAATTAAAAATTTTGAGAATATCGTAAATATATCATAAGTGAAGATATATTGTCCATATAACAAAATTAAAAAATTTGAAAGTATCGTATTAATGTAATATATTACCATAATTACGTATAGTAATTTTTAAATATTAGGTATATTATTACTAGGTAGTTTATGTGGCGGTTATATTTAAATTTAAACCAGTCTGATCATCCTTATGGAATACAGTAACCCAATACAGAAACATATTCACCTGAAGGACAGCTTGATATGGCAAATCTTAGGCAATTTAGTATTTAGAACTAGTGTGTGGGTTGACTAAATATTAAATTTTAGGTAGCTTTACAGAAAAAGTTTCATACTCAACTATTTGCTATATGCGTTTACAAATATTGTATGGAATTTATGTTGAAACAAATAAAAGAATTTCTTAATGTTACTTAGTATTAGTTAATGCAAATATATCAAATATATTGCAAAGTGCTTCACAATAATTAAATCTCCAAATATAATCTCAATTTAATAGTTTCCACTATTCTTTTGAATTAGAAATTTATATGAAATTTTTCCCATTACTATTATATATATGAATGGTATGACTAAAACAACGACTATATTTTTTATTCATAACAGGTGGTATTAGTTTAGAGAATTTCAAAATCTCAAATCTAACGTACTCAAGTTACGTGTAGATAATAGTAGATATCGCATAGGTCGCGGTGTTAATAAAAATGTTTATTGCTTTGTTTATGTCAGTAAAATCATCGAATTATATAGCATGAATCTTATACCTGATAGTAATTTCACTGATTAACCCTTAAATATAACTTACAGGTGCACATATAAAGGAGAGGTGTGAAGGCGACTAAAGATGTCAGACTACCTAAAATCTTTATATCATGCAATAATTAAATAGAGGGCGATATTTAACCTAAATTATTGTAAACAACTTTTTTTAAATATATAAAAGGGAACAATTCTGCAAACGTTTATCAGTCAAGGAAAAGTATCCGTGCAATTAATTTCATTAAAATTTCATTTACACTTAAAAAATATTTTAAATATTCAAAAATGAAGTCGCAATCATTATCTAAAAATAATAATGGCCAAAATATAACCGTGGGATATGCAATATTTTTACATAAAAATGAACTCAATCGTCGTAAGAAGAACTACATACGCCGATCCGCCTCCAAAATCAAACTCACCGATGGTTTGATTTCCAATGTGAAGAGAAATATTAAATATTGTACTCCAGATGACTTGGTAACTATGAGCCGTGAAACTATTTATAAGAAGAAGTTGGACAAATCAGTTAATCTTAGAGTTGAGTACATGCAACAGTTAAGAAAATGCCGAAAACTCCAACAGAAGACACCGCATGAAGAGAATGAAGAGAAGAAAGACAAATAGTAGAACAGCAGTTATGATAATACTCTCTAGAAAAGATGGACCAATGGCTCTATGCAGTCAATCGTGATTATGACATCGACAATTATTTAAAATTTTCGAATAATATTGTATATAAAAGTGAATTGAATTGCTTAAACTATTTTGTGTTTAATGTATTTAATGTATGTGATTATTGAAAAATATTTTTAAAATTTCCTTATTATATTTTGTTATTCACAATATTATATAAAATGTAAAATTATTATTAAGATTTAAGTTAACAAATAAATAATAGAAATCAAAAATTTTTAATCTCTAATTAATTTAATCTCTACATTGCTTGAAATTCGAGAAAGACAAGATCTGAAACCATTTGTACAAATAACACTTCATCCATATTTGCGAAATTTATTTGTCCAAAACGTATTTACTTTACACAAATGCACAGATTGATGAGATTGATCCATTACTAAGGATATCTACACAAGTAATTCTAATATAAAATTTTTATGATGAAGATTAATATAAATGTGTGAGAAGCCAGGAAATAAAGAAACTTATGTATTTTATTGGACTTATGTGAGTTCCAAAATATTAAGTCTATTGAAACTTAATAATTTATTTTTACTTAAAAATTTTGAGAATATCGTAAATATATCATAAGTAAAGATATATTGTCCATATAACAAAATTAAAAAATTTGAAAGTATCGTATTAATGTAATATATTACCATAATTACGTATAGTAATTTTTAAATATTAGGTATATTATATACTAGGTAGTTTATGTGGCGGTTATATTTAAATTTAAACCAGTCTGATCATCCTTATGCAATACAGTAACCCAATACAGAAACATATTCACCTGAAGGACAGCTTGATATGGCAAATCTTAGGCAATTTAGTATTTAGAACTAGTGTGTGTGTGTTGACTAAATATTATACGGAATTTATGTTGAAACAAATAAAAGAATTTCTTAATGTTACTTTTTAGTATTAGTTAATGCAAATATATCAAATATATTGCAAAGTGCTTCACAATAATTAAATCTCCAAATATAATCTCAATTTGATAGTTTCAACTATTCTTTTGAATTAGAAATTTATATGAAATTTTTCCCATTACTATTATATATATGAATGGTATGACTAAAACAACGACTATATTTTTTTATTCATAATAGGTGGTATTAGTTTAGAGAATTTCAAAATCTCAAATCTAACGTACTCAAGTTACGTGTACTTTGTCTTGTAGGTTAAAGATGCATTTAACACTTGCAGTCTAAAAATTATATATTGATAATTAGATTAAATCATCAGATTTTGGCAAATACACCGATAACTACTGATAAAATGGCTGGCCGTAACGGTAGATTGACCAGCCCAAGAATTTACTTGACTAAAGGAGTTCTTTATTGGTTCTGAAAATTTGTGCTCTATTTGCATGTGATTTCAACATTGAATTCATATTGTGATTATGCTTGAAACTAAATGAACTTAATAAAATTCTTTATATTAGAATATGCAGAGCGTGCCTTCAAAATGTAATTAGTTTTTATTTTTTGAAACTTTAAATCATATAAAATTGTCAGAATCCTATATCTATTGTATTCATCTTGAAAAGATTTTTTCATTTTAGCAAAACCTTTTTACTTTAGACAAATTAGCAAATACTTCTTCAATTTTACTGACGATGGAATTATTTATTTATAATTGGATATAACTACAATTTAATTTTCATTCAGACAGTGAGGTAAAACATTCTTCTAGTTTTAAATAATGTTAAAAATCAAATCAATTTGTGTGTGATTACTTATATTAATATTTGTAATAAAAAAATTCTATAATATCAGTTAATTAGAAAACAACATGACTTTTACTTTACAAATTAAACAAATATTACATATTTATTTTCAAACACTCAGTTACATGATACATAATTCTTAAATTCTAAATATTGAATAATGGCTTAGTTAAGATTGGCTGCTTGATTACAATTTTACTGCATTAACATATCTAGATAAGTGCATTAAGTTTGAGATTTATGTAGAAGGTATCCTCTTATATAGTTTTCCATAGATTTCTTCTTCTTTCGCTTCCTTTCCTTTGCGTATGAATAACGTTTTTAAGTAGTTACTAAATTTTCCCAATTTCTTCTTAAAAACAATTTTAAAGCGCTTCACTGCTTCTGAGTCGTCTGGACTGCAATATGTAGCATCTTCTTTCACATTGGAAATCAAACTATCGGTTAGAACACTTTTCGTGTGAGATTGCCGTTTGTAGTTCTTTTTACGACGATTAAGTTCTTTCTTATGTAAATATATTGCATAGCCTATGGACGTCTTTCGGCCATTATTAATTTTGGATAATTTTTGAGAATTCATATTTTAATTTTTAGCTTAATTTTGAAATTAAAGAGAAACTTCTTAGATTAACTCTGCTATCTGACTCATAATGGTCGGCAGAATATGCTCTTTTTATAGGTGGAATATTTTAATTTTTTATATTTGGATCAATATGCTAGCATTCAGGTCGCTAATTGATAATCCTTTTTTTATGTTTTTAGTTACAATTTAGATAATTCTGACCTATGTTCCCTTTAGGACTAATCGTTTTGAAAAGATATGTTTAGAATAGAGTACCAGGTAAAGTTTTTTGTATCTGTGATATTTTAAAATTACATATTCGTGACGATTTCTTGTGCATTAGTATACTAAGCTCTACCTCATTGTCTTATATGTTTATATTATACGATTTTATATAATATTTTATTTTTGAGTACATATGTTACCAAGTGTTATTAATTAAAATTTGTTTTAGTTTTAATCTAGCTACTCGTTTCTAAAAGTGTTTTTCTTATAAGAATACATTATTTTTCTAAATAAGTTATTTAAAGGCTGAGTAATGATATATTTAGAATAAGCATTTTAACACAAATTGATCATCCGCATTCTATATGACACATATTATGATAATATGTACTTGCCTTATGCCAATTGCACCCCAATTATACATCAAGTCAACAGAGACTCAAATCCTTGAACTAAAAATTTATTTAACATAATATGTAATATTTCAATGATATAAACAAAACAATAATATATTGATGTGATTAAGTTTTAATAGTAGATATCGCATAGGTCGCGGTGTTAATAAAAATGTTTATTGCTTTGTTTATCTCAGTAAAATCATCGAATCATATGGCACGAATCTTATACCTGATAGTAATTTCACTGATTAACCCTTAAATATAACTTACAGGTGCACATATAAGGAAAGATGTAAAGGCGAGTAAAGATGTCAGACTACCTAAAATCTTTATATCATACAATAATTAAATAGAGGGCAATATTTAACCTAAATAATTGTAAACAACCTTTTTTAAATATATAAAAGGTAATAATTCTGCAAACTTTTATCAGTCAAAGAAAAGCATTCGTGCAATTAATTTCATTTAAATTTCATTTACACTTAAAAAATATTTTAAATATTCAAAAATGAAGTCGCAATCATTATCTAAAAATAATAATGGCCAAAATATAACCGTGGGATATGCAATATTTTTACATAAAAATGAACTCAATCGTCGTAAGAAGAACTACATACGCCGATCCGCCTCCAAAATCAAACTCACCGATGGTTTGATTTCCAATGTGAAGAGAAATATTAAATATTGTACTCCAGATGACTTGGTAACTATGAGCCGTGAAACTATTTATAAGAAGAAGTTGGACAAATCAGTTAATCTTAGAGTTGAGTACATGCAACAGTTAAGAAAATGCCGAAAACTCCAACAGAAGACACCGCATGAAGAGAATGAAGAGAAGAAAGACAAATAGTAGAACAGCAGTTATGATAATACTCTCTAGATAAGATGGACCAATGGCTCTATGCAGTCAATCGTGATTATGACATCGACAATTATTTAAAATTTTCGAAAAACATTGTATATAAAAGTGAATTGAATTGTTTAAACTATTTTGTGTTTAATGTATTTAATGTATGTGATTATTGAAAAATATTTTTAAAATTTCCTTATTATATTTTGTTATTCACAAAATTATATAAAATGTAAAATTATTATTAAGATTTAAGTTAACAAATAAATAATTGAAATCAAAAATTTTTAATCTCTAATTAATTTAATCTCTACATTGCTTGAAATTCGAGAAAGACAAGATCTGAAACCATTTGTACAAATAACACTTCATCCATATTTGCGAAATTTATTTGTCCAAAACGTATTTACTTTACACAAATGCACAGATTGATGAGATTGATCCATTACTAAGGATATCTACACAAGTAATTCTAATATAAAATTTTTATGATGAAGATTAATAAAAATGTGTGAGAAGCCAGGAAATAAAGAAACTTATGTATTTTAGTGGACTTATGTGAGTTCCAAAATATTAAGTCTATTGAAACTCAATAATTTATTTTTAATTAAAAATTTTGAGAATATCGTAAATATATCATAAGTGAAGATATATTGTCCATATTACAAAATTAAAAAATTTGAAAGTATCGTACCATAATTACGTATAGTAATTTTTAAATATTAGGTATATTATATACTAGATAGTTTATGTGACGGTTATATTAAAATTTAAACCAGTCTGATCATCCTAACAGAATATGCACCAATACAGTAACATATTCACCTGAAGGACAGCTTGATATGGCAAATCATAGGCAATCTAGTATTTAGAACTAGTGTGTGGGTTGACTAAATATTAAATTTTAGGTAGCTTTACTGAAAAAGTTTCATACTCAACTATTTGCTATATGCGTTTACAAATATTATATGGAATTTATGTTGAAACAAATAAAAGAATTTCTTAATGTTACTTTTTAGTATTAGTTAATGCAAATATTTCAAATATATTGCAAAGTGCTTCACAATAATTAAATCTCCAAATATAATCTCAATTTGATAGTTTCCACTATTCTTTTGAATTAGAAATTTATATGAAATTTTTCCCATTACTATTATATATATGAATGGTATGACTAAAACAACGTCTATATTTTTTATTCATAATAGGTGGTATTAGTTCAGAGAATTTCAAAATCTCAAATCTAACGTACTCAAGTTACGTGTACATTTGTCTTGTAGGTTAAAGACGCATTTAACACTTGCAGTCTAAAAATTATGTATTGATAATTAGATTAAATCATCAGATTTTGGCAAATACACCTATAACTATTGATAAAATGGCTGGCCGTAACAGTAGGTTGACCAGCTCAAGAATTTACTTGACTAAAGGAGTTCTAAAGGAGTTTATTGGTTCTGAAAATTTGTGCTCTATTTGCATGTGATTTCAACATTGAATTCATACTGTGATTATGCTTGAAACTAAATGAACTTAAAATTCTTTATATTAGAATATGCAGAGCGTGCCGTCAAAATGTAATTAGTTTTTATTTTTTGAAACTTTAAATCATATAAAATTGTCAGAATCCTATATCTATTGTATTCATCTTGAAAAGATTTTTTCATTTTAGCAAAACCTTTTTACTTTAGACAAATTGCAAATACTTCTTCAATTTTACTGACGATGGAATTATTTATTTATAATTGGATTTAACTACAATTTAATTTTCATTTAGACAGTGAGGTAAAAAATTCTTCTAGTTTTAAATAATGTTAAAAATCAAATCAATTTGTGTGTGATTACTTATATTAATATTTGTAATAAAAAAATTCTATAATATCAGTTAATTAGAAAACAACATGACTTTTACTTTACAAATTAAACAAATATTACATATTTATTTTCAAACACTCAGTTACATGATACATAATTCTTAAATTCTAAATATTGAATAATGGCTTAGTTTAGATTGGCTGCTTGATTACAATTTTACTGCATTAACATATCTAGATAAGTGCATTAAGTTTGAGATTTATGTAGAAGGTATCCTTTTTTATAGTTTTCCATAGATTTCTTCTTCTTTCGCTTCCTTTCCTTTGCGTGTGAATAACGCTTTTAAGTAGTTACTAAATTTTCCCAATTTCTTCTTATAAACAATTTTAAAGCGCTTCACTGCTTCCGAGTCGTCTGGACTGCAATATGTAGCATCTTCTTTCACATTGGAAATCAAACTATCGGTTAGAACACTTTTCGTGTGAGATTGCCGTTTGTAGTTCTTTTTACGACGATTAAGTTCTTTCTTATGTAAATATATTGCATAGCCTATGGACGTCTTTCGGCCATTATTAACTATGGATAATTTTTGAGAACTCATATTTTAATTTTTAGCTTAATTTTGAAATTAAAGAGAAACTTCTTAGATTAACTCTGCTATCTGTCTCATAATGGTCGGCAGAATATGCTCTTTTTATAAATGAAATATTTTAATTTTTTATATTTGGATCAATATGCTAGCATTCAGGTCGCTAATTGATAATCCTTTTTTTATATTTTTAGTTACAATTTAGATAATTCTGACCTATGTTCCCTTTAGGACTATTCGTTTTGAAAAGATATGTTTAGAGTAGAGTACCAGGTAAAGTTTTTTGTATCTGTGATATTTTAAAATTACATATTCGTGACGATTTCTTGTGCATTAGTATACTGAGCTCTACCTCATTGTCTTATATGTTTATATTATACGATATATATCATTTTATATAATATTTTATTTTTGAGTACATATGTTACAAAGAGTTATTAATTAAAATTTGTTTTAGTTTTAATCTAGCTACTCGTTTCTAAAAGTGTTTTTCTTATAAGAATACATTATTTTTCTAAATAAGTTATTTAAAGGCTGAGTAATGATATATTTAGAATAAGCATTTTAACACAAATTGATCATCCGCATTCTATATGACACATATTATGATAATATGTACTTGCCTTATGCCAATTGCACCCCAATTATACATCAAGTCAACAGAGACTCAAATCCTTGAACTAAAAATTTATTTAAAAAATAATATTTAAATGTTAATAATTTTGTGACCAAATAATTTTAATAAGTGTTTATTTTTATATAGGCTAATTGGTCAAAACTTTTTTTATTTTATTGTTGTTAAAAATAAAAAACAAAAATTAAGAATTCACAATTTGATTTTTCAATAATTTTTATTTTTCTTCGATATTTCGACTTTAGTCTAAAGTCATCATCAGGAAACTAAAACATTATATTCAAATACTAAACCACGTATAATACATAATGGTAGACAAATGGATAAATGTGTGTGTAAATATATATATATATATATTTATATATATGTAAATATATGTAAGGAAAAGTACAATGTTTTATTATATAATACCAATGTTTAATACTAAGTTATTAATCCTGTACTTGTTTATTGATGTATAATACTTTTATACATCTGGGCACAGTTGTCAACATCAGTTTTAAAATTGAGCCTTATGTCAGGTGGAATTTTTAGAATTGCAAGCATCTCCAAGAAGTATCTTTTGCGATGATTATTTTCTTGATGTAAAATTTTTATATTTTCTAAATCTGGCTCATGGTGTGTGGAAATACAATGTGAAGCAAGGGCTGTTTTGGCTTCCACAACGACTTTATTTTTTATGCTGTGTTTATGTCCAGCCATTCTTGTTTTTAATTTATTTTTTGTCGTTCCAACATATACTTGATCACAGACGTCATACCCATCACCTTTGCAACTAATTTGGTATACTACGTTCGATTTGTCCAAGTTATTTATTTTTGATTTTAAGTTGGAATAAAGTGCGTTTATTGTATTTCCAGATCTTAGTGTGATATTATAATTTGCTTTGTCATGAATGTTAGAAGTCAGTATTTGGTTAGAGAGTTTAGGAATATGTATAATGCTTTTGTATGTTCTGTTATCCTTATTTCTGGTGTCATTCTGAAAGATGTTTATATTTTTGATAATTTTTTTCACATTGGAAGAGGGGAAATCATTTTTCTTTAGAATTCTTCTAAATTCTTTCTGTAGATCATTATGGAACGTTGGATCGGTTAGATGTAGAGCTCTTTTTATCATATTTTTTGCTGTATTTTGCACTACATGGTATGGATGGTTTGAATAAAAATTGATGATCCTTCCTGATGCCGTTGGTTTTTGATACCATTTGGTAAAGATGTAATTATTGTGTCTTAACAATTTGATGTCAAGGTAAGGAAGGATATTATCTGTTTCTTCTTCCATAGTAAATTTAAAATTTTTATGGAAGTTATTCAATATTCTTAAAGTTTCATCAATTTTATCTGTTTTTACTATCCCAAACAGATCGTCAACGTCATTTCGTCATGATTCTGGGTTTGCAGACCATTTCTTCAAGACAGTTATCTAGTAACTCTTCCATAATAATATCTGCTATTATGGGTGAAATTGGTGATCCCATCGGCATCCCTTTTCTTTGTGTATATAATTTATTTTCAAAATTGAAATAGTTATTGTCTTTAAGACAAAAGTTTAAAATATCAAAAAATAAGGCTTTTTTAATTGTTGTAAAAGTCTTTATTACGTTCCATTTTTTCTCTATAATTTTTAAAGCCAGGTCAAGAGGAATGCTAGGAAATAAGGAAGTAACGTCAAAAGAGATCATTTTCTCATCATCATATATATAGGAATTGTTGATTTTATTTTTAAATTCTATTGCATCCTTTACATTATAGATAGAGTTTTTTGTTAAATTTTTAAGGATGGACGC
>NC_051846.1:48534841-48546362 GCF_002237135.1 Teleopsis dalmanni
TCATCCTCTTCACAACTGCGGCAATTATGATTGAAAGGGAGATTCAATCTTCTAGAGAGACTGATATCTCTACGGAGCATCTCAATGAGAAAATTGGATTTCCTTTTAGTAGGACGTTGCCAAGTTGCATAGTGATGCCTGCATATCGTTGAGCCTTCCCATCTTTTATTAAAAAGTTCAGAATTTTTATTTTACTGAACCATTTTATTTTATAACCATTCGTGTATATAAATAAACCTTCCAATGATGTATAAGTTATTCAATAATTAAGTTGTTGTTCTGCTCAAAGATTATTTAATTAGTCAACTCTTTTCTCTTTTCTCTTTTCTCTTTTCTTTTCTATTAGAATCCTTCTAATTTTTAAATATCATTTGCCATAAAATGCATCAATTTCGACAAGAAAAAAATAATATTCAAATTATCTACTTTGATATATTTATAGATCACTTAATCAATTTATCTATGAATTATGACTAATTAAATTTCGTACTTAATGTAAAAATTAAGAGCAAAATTAAAACATTACTTATCTACTGTTTAAACAGAATCAAAAACTAAACACATTCCAATAAACTCTAATAATAAAAAACCTTTACTTGGGCGAAAGCTGTATAGTAAGAGTTTTATGAAGTACAAAAAATCCACTTAAAGCAACGAAGTTGAAATAGAAAAAGTTAATTCAAGAGATATAAGGAAAAGAAAGCAAGGAGCCGCTTTGGAGTTCAATCATTCGAAACGAACCGTTTTGTTTTAAATGGTCTAAACATATTTTAGGCAAAATTCATTTCAAATAGTGCAGCTTCCAGGTAAACACACCAACAACAACAACAACAATAACAGAAACGGTAAATTTGACCAAACTGAGGCCAACTTCATTAACATTTATGTGCCACGGCGAGTTTGCAACGCTCGAGGCCTTTGCGGACCACAACTGGCAGTAGGAATAGAGCAACAAAATTTAATCTCATATCTGGAAATTTTTTTTCATTTGGTCGTATATTTTTTCCCGATAGTTACAGTACACCCACCAGCAACTCTTATTATGATTGAACTCATTGATTTAAGCTGTTTTTTGCCGTTTGTTTGCTTGTCGGTTGTGGCAATTGTTGCATTTGTTGCACGCTGGGGTGCGGCTTAATTTTGGCGCACGTACAATTTTTAGCTAATTTCGCCGCTTGGGTTAAGCTTAGCAGAGGTTACAGCTGTTTAAATGAATTTCGGTTAAATTTTTTTTCATTTTTTCAATAAATTTTCAACAATGTTTACTGAAAAAAAATTAAAAAAAATGCCTTCAAAGCTCGTTTTCTGTGCTACTTCAACTGAAACATAATTAAGTGGGCATTCACTGCTAGTGCCCGTAAGTCAGCTTTATGGGCTTCATGTCCATACTTCTACTTATTTTATATTAAAATAGCTGAAGAGCATAATAATTTAAATTTGCAACTTTGCGGCATTCTAAATTTATGAATATTAAGGAGGAGAAAGTTATTAAATATACATTTTATACAAATATTTTATTTTTGAGGAGTTACCTCCGAACGGTACAATACAAACTAAGGAAATAATTACTCTCCCTAATGGAAACCATTTTCATTTTGCCATAGTTTCAATCTGAAGGATGCATGTTAGTTACATTCAAAAAAAATTAAATTTTGCAATATAATTTCAACATATCGCGATTTAGGTATACGAACGCAGGACTCTAATTTCAATTGCGCGTACATAATTACATTTAAGAAAAAATATTATTTCTAATTAACATTAATTATAAGTAAGGGTAAGTAATTTTACTAATTTTTCAAATATTACACATCGTTTTCTAAAGGGAGTCACGAACGCTACCGGCAAGTCCCTTATAAACGGTATAATATATAGAATATTCACTATTTGAAGGTGGTAGAAGAAGAAGATCGTCAAAGAGCCTTGACTTGACCATTCGTTCTTTCATTCGCCGTTGTGTTTTCCTGTACTCGTACTTGGAAGCAATTAAAGTTACCGCTAAAAATGAATTGTTAAAAATTACCTTTCTATACATAAGTTTTACAAACCCATTATTTTCGAAATAATTAAAGTATATATTAAGAAACAAATTATAGTTATTATATGAACCATATGATTTGAGTTATTTGGATAAAGCATCTTTAGACATAGTACTTCAGATAACTGCATGTATTTTAGGCCATAGGTTTCTTTGCCAGTCTGTATCTGGGTAAATTATATAAATTATTAAACCCCTATATATAAAAAATATATGAACAAATGAATGCGAATGCTGCAGAATACTACAGCATGCTCCCAACGGTGCGAGCATATTATATGTTTTGTACTAAGTACTAGTATTAACCCTGCAAAAAACAGTGATATAAATTTATCTTAAACTATGGGAAATAGGCACATTTTTATAAAAATTTAGTTTTGTTGAGAATAGAACTAGTTTTTCAAACTTTTGCATATAAATTAATAGATTTAAACTGATTTATTAATAGAAATCATAATTTTGGGTCGTATTTATTAGAACCAAAAAAGATCAAATATAATAGTTTATAATAACTATAAAGTTTATAATAATAAATGAAATATAATAAGTGAAATACTGTTACCATATATACACCTTTCTATATATACACCTTTCTATACTTACAACTAAAACTACAGGAGCAGAACGCGTCCAGTTATTTCAATTAATGCTATAATGTTTGTATATGACGCATATATGACCACCCTGCTGACTATTTTTGTGAGCCCAAAAAAGTCGAAGTTTTGCATATTATGCAAGGAATGACTTATCCTCTTCCAAGGAAGGTTGACATTTCGTTATCACAGAATATCGATACAGCTTTTATTTTAACCATAATTTAAATACTTTTCCTTTCAATCAAAAGGATTCACATTATTTTATATTTTCATTAAATATAAAATAATTAAATATAAATTTAATGAAGAAAATATTATATATTCTTACAAAATTTTAATGATATTAATCAATTTCATCAATTTCAGTTATTCCAAAAAATGATGGATGACACACTTCAAGAACATGGGTGAGTTATTTTAACACATATATACTTTGTTTAAATATACATTTATCTGAACTTATATAAGATTATCAAAGTCAAAGTGAAGTTTTAAAAGAATATAATACTACTATATATTACATATTGCACAGTTCATCAAGTGAAACATTAAAACAGTTGACAAAGTTAGCTTTGGGTCTTAGTGAATTAAATAATTAATTTAAAAATTGAGCTGTTTTTCTTTAAAAAATCATAACTATTCTAATAGTTATGGTCACATTCGAACTAAAAGATCTTGAATGTAACTCTTCTACATATACGTACCAAAAAAATAATTGGTTTATATATAAAAATATATAAAATAATATTCCCTAGAAAAACAAATATCTGAACTATTAATTTGTATGACAACCATATTCAAATTTTCTTACAGAATTCAGGTTTTCTAAAATTATTAACGAATGTATTGTAAATAAGCAATAATTCCAAGGCCACTGATGATACCCGAAACAACTGTCACCAAAAAATTCAATTAATTAGAAAATAATGAAATATTATTAATTTACTACTGTTCAAAACACCTCTCTACGGAACAAATTTTTTATGTTAAGAATCTACTTTCATTTGTCAAAATTGACGTTGAAAATTAATTTAACATAGAAAATACATTGAATAAATTTGGACAGTCCAACCCTAATTCATATATTATTATACTTGTAGGAATCCTGGTTCGGCCACATCACCCACAGGCTCACAACTTTGAAATTCTAACTTAATCTTCAAGAACAAAATAAATATTTCTAAAACACTGTTGTCTTCAAAGCTATAAAACATTGCAGACTTAAGGTGGATCAGCCTTATCCCAACTTATGTAAATAATATTAGGTAGTGTTAAAAAACATAGAGCTGAAGATCTATGTTTAATATTTTTTCACTTTTAAGAATTTATTTTTATTTGCCACCAATTTGCATAGATTCAGTTTTTAATGTACTTTGTAGCGCATATTTTCTGCAGTTCCTTTTTACAGCACTTAAATCTGTCCATGGTTTGGTCTTCACAGGTATCAAACACATCATTTTTGCATATGCAAGGGCACGTTTCAAGAGTGAATACAAAATTGCATTTATGACGGGACCTTAAAAAAGATAAAATAAAAAATAAAAAATAAAATATTCAAGAACGTCAAGTACCTTAAAAAATTGTGACAACGATTTCAGATCACGTTTCATTGAATTGAAAAGCGACATTCAAACAGTCAATCACAGTAAATACTTTAAATTGTAGTTTATTTTCTCTTGTCACGGATACAGAAATTAAATTCCTCAGTACAACTGCAGTAGTTAACTATTAGCTTATTCATTAGTAGTTAATTTATTAGTGATTTATAATTATTAATGATTTTTTGAAAATATTATTATCAGTAGGTAATAACATACATTTTCTGTAAAAATAATCTATTATAAATCCATCGACATACTATTACTGATTTTCAAAACTAACGTAAATAAATATTTTCATCTTGTTTTGTTTGAAGAATATAACTTAGTACCTTATAATATTATTCATTGAGATTGGGTAGTTTAACTTGCCCAGTTGTTATAGTTTTCGTGAATTGTATTCAATATACAACGTCTTCTAAATTTAATAGATTTTTCCTATCAGGAGTTCTACTTGACAAAAAAAAAATGTGAAGTAAGCATATAATCTTCTTATTTTTTATCTACTTTTAACACATTATCATGCAATACATCTCATTTTTTTTACCAAAATGTTTATATTCCACAAAGTTTAATAAATCAAATTAAGCTGTAATCTGCAGAATAATAAGATGACCAATTATTTATATACTTTTAACACATTATATAGTGCATATGAATAACTTTCTCTGTTTATTTGATCGCACACCATTTGACGCTTTGGCAAGAATATCACAAATAATATATTATCAATAATAATCAAATTTTCGTTTAATAAAAAAATATAATATAATATAAATATGATAATATATAAATATAATATAATATAAAAAGCAGTTCGTATCTGTTTTATATTTAATACAAAAGATCAAAATAATCATTATAATTTCTAGCTATTATAACTCGCTATGAATTAAGGCAACGTTAACATTATTTCTCCAATAATGATGGCCAAGGTATGTTTATCGTTTTTTGGCTCCTTCTAATGCCATGGAACCGTTTTGTTTTTCTTTAGAGATTCTAATGTCTAATTCTAATGTCTGCTTGTTTTACATATCCTGATTAAACCATTTTAATATTAAATTTTTACCGTTGTTTGTTTCGTTATTAAAGATGTTTTGTGCAATTATATTAAATTTTAATGCGAAGCTTACGGATTTAAAAATATTCCTAAATGTTATCATCTGAAGAAATGCAAACTGCTTGCAGTTAGTAGTACGGATAAAAATATATAATATAATATAAAAAATATCTTACTTATTGCGAGTTATAATATTCTTCTATAATATGGTATATAAAAACAGCGATATTATATCTCTATAAAAATTACATTGTGTTCAAAACAAATTATCTTAAATATGTAAAGATAAAGAAGTGTATCTATTTTTACGAAAATTGTATAAAAAGTGGTTTTAATTTTCTTACAAGGAAAATAAAATTTACGGCACAGCATTACAAAAAGTTCCCATCTATTAAACACCGTCTTTTTGCTCCCCTCAAAAACTTACTTTAAAGGGTAAGATTTATTTATGGGTTTAGTAGGGCTTGTAATATCTTCACTTAAAGAGTAGTCAATTGCAGTAGCAAGACGTAGTAATCAACAGAGCATAAATTCTGACAACTTCTTATAAGAAATTTGTTAGAACTGCCTTAATTTGTGGAATGCGTGGGAATTTCTTATTTGAATATAAATGATCTTGTCTTGTAAGAAACAATGCGTGTACATTTAAAGTGGTGGGTTTTACAATTCATGGATAATAAATTCTCATGGTGGAGGTTTTTTAATAAAAATAGATACTTTACAATTTAAATAAAGTACTATAATAGGCAACTGCCCACAAAAAAATTATTATATTTATAATTGCATATAAAAATAAAATTTCGAGAATCACTATATGCATTATTCTTATTTAGAAAATTATGCTGTTTAATTATTATGCATTTATGTAAAATTATATATTATTAATATTTTTAATGAATCTATTATGGTATTATAATTCTATCTTTTATTGATATCAGTATTGATTAAACCCCAAACAATATTATAATATCTAAACAACTATTTTAGGTTTTAATTTGATTAATAATTTTTTTTTTATCATAAATACAGTAGTTTGTAATATTCAAGCAATAAACACTTATCAATCCAAAGGTTTATTCGAAATAAATATTGGTAGGGTCATCCATACAATTTTTAAATACAATTACATACATGCTTAAGTAGGCTGTGTTAACTAATATTCCAAATTAATATTTCCAATTTCTTTTTCTTATTAGAACAAATGTTTCGAATGATTTTAGTAGTACTATACCATACTATACTATACCACACTTTATTTAACTATTAATGGTGCACTGTAGTTGGGTTAATACTGAAAATACTTTTCCCCTTCATACACTTGTATCCTGTTCTTGGACCAGCTTATCATTACCCAAAATTTACCGAATAAGTTGACATCACTCCGTATATCAAGTGTTACTTACGTTAAACATATACTAAATGCAGGTTAATTGTGCAGTTTATATGGCAGTACTATGTTTATATTTTGTCACAAGTTATAAACAAAACTTGTTTATAACAAAAAAATTATTTATCTACTACTTATGTCTTCAAAGCAAATAAGGTATTTTTCATTTAAAGTAAAAGGTAGTGATGCATACATCAACAGGTCAATATATGTACATATATAGTCAATTAGATCAGTTACCTATGTTCTTGTCACTACATTACAAAGATTTTGACAAGCTCGAAATACCATTTTAACAGTTATGATTGCAAAAATTTTAAAAGATACATATTTTAATCACTTGCTCCCCAATATATCAGGAACGACATTGATTGCGAGGATGCCTGATCTTTTGAGATTCTTCTCTGACAGACTTTTGTTTTTTTTTTCAGTTTGTAGAAATCATCGAAAGCCACTGTGTGAGACTTTAACCCACTAAAACCATCTTTTTGGAACTTTTTGTGAAAATAATTGCAGCATTCAGACCTTGAAAGTCCGTTGTACTGTGAAACCCATTTTGATAATTACAAAACATTTCCACTCCTTTCAGGAAAATCGTTTCTCCTGTTAGAGCTTCTTACGAAGTCGGACACCATTACTTTGTTTACTTTGAGTCTCGGGAGGGCAGGATAGAAGCATAATACAGGTTCAATAGTGTCATCGTTCTTCAAACAAAGTGACCGTAAGCTGTTGTTAGCGTGGTCAAGACGAAAGAGTTGTTGGGCGCAGGTGGTGTGATCAGTAATTACACCAATTTGTAGTTTACAGTCCTTGGGACATATGGTTACAATCAAATCTGTACCCTCTCTACTGATTTCAGCTAGAATTAATTTGTCGTGCCATTGTGATTTCGTCATTTATTGTTTGATACAGATTAACTCCAGCGATGTAAAACGCTGGATGAATTGTGAGACTGTTCAGACTTTATACATTTTTAACAATTTCTGTGAACGTTTAATTTCTCTAAATATATGTTTGCAAATATATCGTTATCCATTACAGAATTATCCGTGAAAATTATTGTATTAAGAGTATTTAATAAACATCCTGTATTCAAATAACTTTTTTAATGGAAGAATCGCAGTGGAGTTCTTGTTTTATTTAACAGCAATTTTAATTAAACAAAGATTTGATTTTATAAAGCTTGATCTTAGAAGAATTGACAAAAATGAACTCATTGAAAAATTCTATAAAGAAATTTTAATAGAAAGGCTATACATAATCAAAATAGGAGATTTTTCTATAAGCGTCTTTTAAAAAATCTGTTGAAATCTTAGATTCTATAAAGAATCTAGAATAAATTCATTCTATAAAGGAATTTATAGAATAAATTCTATAGAAAAATGTTCGTAAGAGGGGTATTAGAACATAAACAAAATAAGAGATTTTTCTGTAAGCTTCGTTTGTTGAAATGAAGTCTGTACATTTATATGAGCATTAAAAAAATCTGTTCAATACCTGTATTTAGTATTTTCTACAAATGTACTCTTTTTTTAATTCATTTTTAATTTAAATTTAAAAAAATATGGAAGTCAACCAACTGACATAATTAAAGTTTAAAATAAAAGTTAAGCACACACTCGCTACGGAGTAAAAAAGACCCACCACAGAATTATCATTTGGCTTCAAAGCTTACAACTGTCGTAGAATTCAATGAATGCTTCGCCATAAAACTGAAAGTAATGACAACCACAGAATGCATAGATGCTTTTGTATGAGATTTTACAATACTGAAACAGTTGGAATAATAACAGAAATCACGTCATACACTCCATTCGCAATATTCGCACAGAATATATTCTTTAAAATATAATAATCTGCTTCATTAAACCAGTTGCAATGCTGGCAAATGGAACGAAGCCAAATAGGCAAGGATGTTAAGTTATATGAAACTGCACTCTGAATTGCAATGGGCCGCTACCAGAGTTCATGGTGTAAATTAATGGAAACAGTTTTTGCAATAGAAAACGCCCATAAACAAAAAAATTATTACGTTTGCAGGCAATGCACTGTAAATGCCGCTGGCATCGATTTAGTAATCCAGGAAACTGAAACTTTTCCTCTGTTAAGCCAAGACATAAAATTGATAAGGATGTAGACGAAAAGAGGTGTTATGATCGTGTTGAGGTTGCATCAATACAATGACAATCTTGTTAACTCAGTATTTAAGTGCTAACAGTTTGGGAACAGGCAGCATTATAGTAGATTATGTACTTACTTTGCTGTGCACCTATGCCGTTCGTACTGTTGGCAAGAAAAATTAAAAAGACATGTAAGGTACAATTTGACTTAGGTGAGCTTCGTTTTAACTTAACCTCAGCAGCAAAAGCCACTAGAACAGGTGCCACAATAATGACTATTATGTGCACATCAAATATGTTGCTGTTAAAGTTATTGTTGTTATTATTTTTGTTGTTGTTGTTACAATTTGAGTTGCCGACAAAGCGACACGTCAAGCTCTTGCAACAAAAACTGTGGCAAGAAAAATTACAAGAGATTAATTTGGTGCATGGCATGAACAAACAGTAAGCGAATCCTAGTACAGATGGTCTATCATTAAGGAGCCTATGATTTTAATTAGTATTTTATTAAACCATTCCACTGTTCGCCGGCTGTTAAGTGTGTTGTATGTACTTTAGTTTTTGCTCCATATTCCTTGAAAGAAATTGTCGCTATAAAAAATGTAATTTATCACCAACACTGCTGCGCAGCACTACAAATAATTGCTGCTCTTTCGTTCGCTGTTGCTGCTGTTATTGCTGTTATTGCTGTTGATTTTCCTGTTGGTGTTGCTGTTAGTGCTGCTGTTGGTGTTGCTATTGCTTATGGTGTTTTTGTTTGTGTATTAGTCGTATTATGTTTGTAGCTACCATGAATTAAATTGCACCGTTCATTACACTCGCAATTATTTTTCTCATTGCATTGAATTAATTGCTTCGTACTAAATTACTGAGATTATCTTTGAATTGCAATTTGTTAATTTAGATAAACAACAGCAATCGTAACAGCGCAACATAAGTAAAAGCAACACCAACCATCGCTCCTGAAATTGTTTTTGCTGCTCTTAATGCTTAATGCTTTCGTGTTCTGGCAGTACTAAGGCGAATCTGAAAACTGGGCCCATTAAAATAAAAGCAAGTCATAAACTTTTCATATTGATATTTGCTTTAAATACTAAATTTACGTACGCGGAAATGCATGAGGCGATTTTCTTTTAAGTTTAGCATGTCTACTTTTACTCCATTAAAATCATAAAATTATTAAATTTATTAAATTTAAAAATAAAAAGTTTATAGGCAAAAAGCTTTTGAATAAAAATGATATATTTTCGTGCATAATTATATGCTGATAATATTTATAAAATAATATATGCATTTAAATGCGTTTCCACTTACTAAGAGATTAAAGATCTTTTCTTTTTATACATGTATATTTGCGGATTATAGCACTAATTACTATATGTAAAGTAAATCATCTTAATTTATAAAAGTTAGTTCTCAAAAGGTCAAAAAAAGTATATAAATCTGTAATGGTTTCACCGTCTTCATTTTTCTTTATTAAAAATATACTACTAATAGTATGTAATTATATTTACTGGATTTAGTCCCGCATTGTCCTATAGAACAAAATATTATATACAACTCCTTTTATTAGGCATTGTATTCTGTTAAAGCAATTTCCTTATTTCCTTGATTGAAGCTCTTTATTCGTAAAAAGGTTTCTGAACAGTAGTGAATTACTAAACTACTGTTTAAAACTTTTAAATTATGATCTCTGTCACACGCTTTAGTTTATAATTAAAATATTGCCTGATCTTAGTAACATTAAAAATTTCTTAAATCGTATATTACCATTTTATTATCTTAAATTAATTCTTATAAAAAATGCATCCCAAAATGCTGCATGTGCAATATAATATATCTTCATTTAAAATAAATGCAACACAATATCTACATCTATTTTATCATCCATCATTCACAACATGACTAGATTAAAGAACGAGATCAATATCGTGCTAAGTCCTATACAGCTCATTCTATATTCAAATGCTTCAGTCATTGCCAACTTCTTATAACTTAATGATAACACCAATGCTTGTATGCTTGTAAGCATAAGTAGACTGGGTCTCCTGTAAAGTATAAGTTTGGTTGTTCAAGGAAAGCTCTACATCATAATAACTTACTGAGCTTATAGAAGCCAAAAACAATCCTATAGATAATGCTAGTTCTTTATCTGATCTTTGGACTGGCAGAGTTTATAAATAAGCATAAGTAGACGTAACTAGACGAAAGTAATTTATGTTTTCAAACTGCCTACAAGGCTTATAGTAGCATATATTAGCAATTCTAGTTTTTTGTCTGATCTCTAGATTAGCAGAGTATTTACATAAGCATAGGTAGATTAAGTGATCCGTAGAGTTTAAGTTCTGGTTTTTAAGAAAAAATTTCTCCTACTGTGCTCATAGAAGCACTAATCCATCTATACTTATCTAGATAAGCACAGATAGACTTTATGATCTGTAGAATGTAAGTTTTGTTTTTTATGATAAAGCTCCTTATCCTATAGTAGCACTCCTCATCCTAATTGCTTGCTTATAATAGCACTTACTAGCCAATTCTTATTATTCGTGTAAAGAATGGCATAATCACATTATTAATAATGTTGGCAAAATAGTTAAATTCTTGACGACTTTTATGAAATAATTATTTTTTGTTGCTTTAAATGTCCTCATATGTGGTTATGTGGTTCAAATTGTTTTAGGAATTCTTAGGATGATTTTCGAAAAAAATTTGTTTTATTAAA
>NC_051846.1:48546462-48551321 GCF_002237135.1 Teleopsis dalmanni
GACTTTTCACATTGATATTAGTATAAGAGCCAATTCACGATTAATTTTAAAAATTTTATTAAATATTATATTGCATAAATTTGCCGTAATTGACTTTTACGTATTTGTATTTAAATGTGACCGCTTTACAATACACCCCATCGGTTATTAATGACCATTTGCTCATTTGTTCAAAAATGCATTCAATAACCGCTATGCATTTGAATCGATATTTCGTAATGTATATCTTCATATCTTGCAGGCGCCTTAAATGACGAATCGATATACTTCCAATTGGATATTGTATATGCATTGAATATTGTGTAATAGTGGGTAATCGTCTAAATACTTAACAAGAATTTATACATGCCGTCTACACGCTTCAACTAGGACATCCATTTTTTGCATTTTGCATTTCCATCAAAAATCTAATCAGAATTATATGTCAACTTCTTGGTAGGTTACATTTAAACTCTCCAAATCAAAAGCCCGATATCTAGAAAACCCAGTTATATTGGTATTAAACATCACAACAGTTAATTCAGAATATCTATCTTTACTATATAATATACTTGCAAAGTATAACACACTTCGAAAAGTCGGCGACAGTTATATTGAATACTATATAATAATATATACAAAAATAAAAACTAATTTTCAATTTTTTTTACTTAAGCTTTGTCATTAATGACAAAGAATAACAACAAATGTTTTATAATTTAATTAATCAGATTTTTGATTGTTTATATTGGTCTTTAAATACATATCAGTGGTTTTTGGAATAATTCGTTCATTTTAAATGTCCATAAATAAACACCAAGAAATTGGCAACCAAACACTACTATGAATTACATACCAATATCATCTTGGTTTTATAAGAATTACAATTTTACCTTAATTGTATTTATCGGATTTTTGTATGGAATCGATTTTTGATTTTGTATCAATGCAACCGAAAGAACCAAGTGAATAAAGCCAAAAACAATTAAGATTCTTTTTGCTATATGAATAAGATATTTTATATATATTTAAACCATATCTATCTGCAGCGTCGAAGCCCCGTATAAAGAGGAATAAGAGAAGTATAACTCACAATAATAAATTATACCAATGTAAATAAAATATTTCCGTATATTTCGTCACATACATACAGAAACATTATGTACTTATAATTTTTAGTTTTATTTCATCAAACATTTTTCATCTTATAATTTTACACTGCTATTCCTTATCAAAAATTTATAATAATAGATGAATTAAAACAAAATTAATACTAAAATTGCGTAACTGCGGTTTTTATATATTAAGATTACTTGAAAAATAAGGCAGCTTAACTCTGCTGAAGTGAAGCATACTCATTCTATTCAGGAAAACGTGTTAATTTAATTTGGAACCAAAAAACGGTGGACAATAAAAATGTACTTTTAATCCCAAAAAATCCAGCAGATTGCCACGTACCACTAATAAAAAATAGTGCTGCTAAGAAATGAACTTAGCAAAATCCTAAACTTTACGAGTATATTAAAAAAAATATATATTATTTGAGGAAAAGCAGAGCTGGGAAAAGCACTAAAAATAATATAAAGTAGAACGTTGGTAAATGCATCATTAATCAAACGTCCACACAGTGAACAAAGTTATTTATCATTTTTTTTTTCTTTTCATACATTTACTTATTGTTATTAATTTTTTTTTTTATTTTTTTCATTTTTCTTTATAAATTTTTTATATTTTTTTTTATTTTTTGTACACACTTTTTTATAAATTTTTAACTAAAACAGTGCCAAGACAGAGTTAATATTTGTACAGAAGCAGCCGAAAAGAAAAAATGCCGGGACTGACGTGCACAGTGCAGACGCTCTACTACTCCATACACATTTACTCCAGGGATTAAAACATCACCACCCTAATGGAGGATATCAATTTAAACGTAGTTGTAAATTGTAATTTTTTATTAGATTGTGGCCATTTTTATGAACGAAATAATGGCAAATGCCTCTTAAGCATAGAAAATTGTTAAAAGCATAAATCAGGATTATATTTCAATGAATCATCAGATGTCATTCTAATACTCATGATTTTCATGAAAAAAGTAGTGGATTGTGGTTTTAATTTTTATTTATTTATTCAATTTAGTACTTCACTATATTCGTTCTTAATATACTAAACTAAAATTATGTAAATCCTTTAGGCCAATTTTTTTTATTCTTATTTTTTTTTGTAGTTGAGTGTATGAACCCTATCTTTTGCACCAAGAGTTCTAACATGACCCTAACATAACATGTGGTATTTTATATAGTAAGGTTTTCAAATATTCATTCATTCTAATTTTATTTACAAACATTTTAATTTTTATACTAAATATACAAATCTAACATCACTAGTTTCTTGACTTTTACTTTTTGTAACTTCTGGTACTTAACTTTCATTCTTTTTCACTATACTTTATACTAAATATATGAGTTGATGACTGCTTAAAATGATAATAAAAGACATAAGCAACAATACAAATGCATAAACTAAGTGAAAAAAAAAACAAATTTGGTGACAACGAATGACATTTAATTTGGCATTTAATTCGGAACCGAGAAGACACAAGAAAATTGTTGTACGGAATTCGATTCTTTGTAAAATTATGTAGATACCTTAAAACAGATGTCAATTAGGCGAGAGAGATATTAGAATACCAACCCGGATGTATTTTCTTACCTCTGCTTTCTAATATTTACTTGGAACCCATATTAATGAATTGCTAAGTAATAGAATTATGATTAATAAGATATTATTAACAACTTAAGATACGCCGGGACTTACCAAGGATGCATTTTGTTACCGTTGGTGTTTAATATTTACTTCAAAACCATATTAAAAAATACGAATTGATGCAATAAGTCGAATCATGAAATAGTGCTTATTGTCGACTCTCTAGAGGGATTATAGCAACATTTTAAATGATGTTGCAAGGAAATGATTTAAATTCTTGCAAAATTCAGCATTCCCAATAGAGGAATAAAGATGCGAATATGCAACATATTTGTACCACCCAGCCTAAACTCAGTGTATGGTTTGTGAAGATAGTGAAAAAAACAAACTAAGTGCATTTCACCATAAATTTTTATAGCGAATATTTTAATTAGTTGAAAAAAATGATGGCCTTATTTATACTAAAGTCATCCAAATTGTATAGGTTTAGCATATAAATTACTAATACGTGTACTACGTCGACCAGAAGAAGTAATAACCAAAAAAAAAACTTCGCAACAAGCATTCAATGCAAGATCGAAAGGAGGATCCCAAAAAATAAGGGTTTAGTTAAAAATAACTAAAAAAGCAGATGATCAAACTATGAACAATTATCATGGAAAAACTTAATATATAATAAATTGTGATTAAATTTGATTATTTAAAGACCACTAATGACAATTTAAAGCTCTTAAATTAGAAAATAAATTATTTAATTATAAATGAAATTATTATATCATTGCTATAATCTATAGTTTTCCAATGAATATGCATGTAATCATAAAAAAATTACTTATATCAAAACCTACAATGTCTTACGCAATTTATAAATTTTAAGATTTCATAGAGGCTGTATTTTCTTTTATTTTTCAACAGAACTATAGGCAAATAGAAAGACATGCCAGTAGATAGACTTGCGTGTATACACCATAAATGAAAGGTTCCAAAGCAATGATCACGAAAACTTATATTATTTGACTACTTACTATTAATATTAAGAGAAATTATAGTAAAATGGAAAAAAAAGTATGGTGTAGTACTTTATTATAATCAAAAGTCAATAACTATTATAATAAAAACTTTGTCAGTAACTATTACAACCCATAATTGTTTTCATTTAATTTACTTAGAATTTTATTTAAAGTAATATTATTTTTAATCAAAATAACCAAAATTTTTATTTGGAAGGCGACGAAAACCATTATGTAAACTGTCTGACAGTTTTTTTGGTATCTCCATATATTTCCATCAATACAACCTAGATTAAAAAAAATTTAATAGTACACTCCTTTTCTACATAAAATAAATCAAGCATATATTAAAAAGGACTATATTAATAAATTCACCTTTCCAAAATTTTTATATGCAATAACTCCACAAATACTCAACTTCGTGAATGCTACTTTTTCATTTAATTTAAATGAAAAACATGTAACAAAACATGAGATTGAGATTGCAGTACAAACATCAACAGTCAGCTTACATTGTGACCGAAAAGCTTTCGGAAATTCTCATTTAAAATTCGCGCGCTGTATATTTTTCGATATTTTAAGTTTATGTAGTTTGGCAGCAATTAAGGACAATTACTATGCCAAAAATGAGCGCGATCTGTCAGACAGTTCGTTTACGGCAGCTGTTTAAACCAGTTCACCTCAGTAGTGCGTTGCGAAAAAAACAATGGAAAAAAATATTGAACAAAGAGTTTGCATCAAATTTTGTGTTTCGAACGAAATTTCGTGTGCAGAATCTTTGCGAATGCTACAAAAGGCTTATGGGGAATCAGTTTTATCGAAAACTCAAGTTTATGAGTGGTACAAAGCCTTTCAGGACGGTCGTACGACCGTCGAAGACATGCCGCGTTCTGGACGACCTTCGACCTCTACCCCCGACGAAAACATTGAAAAGGCAAAGGAAATCGTGTTCCAAAATCCTCATGTGAGTGTTAGAGAGATAGCACGAGAGCTAGGCATCGGTCGTGAGATGGCTCGTTTGATTTTGGTGGAAAATTTGTGTATGCGACGTGTCAACGCTCGGCTTGTTCCGATTCACCTCAATTTGTTCCAACATTATCAACGATTTTAAGGCCAAACATTCAATAAATACCATCGAACAGCCACCGTATTCACATGATCTTGCAC
>NC_051846.1:48551421-48561058 GCF_002237135.1 Teleopsis dalmanni
AAATATTTCCGTATATTTCGTCACATACATACAGAAACATTATGTACTTATAATTTTTAGTTTTATTTCATCAAACATTTTTCATCTTATAATTTTACACTGCTATTCCTTTATCAAAAATATATAATAATAGATGAATTAAAACAAAATTAATACTAAAATTGCGTAACTGCGGTTTTTATATATTAAGATTACTTGAAAAATAAGGCAGCTTAACTCTGCTGAAGTGAAGCATACTCATTCTATTCAGGAAAACGTGTTAATTTAATTTGGAACCAAAAAACGGTGGACAATGAAAATGTACTTTTAATCCCAAAAAATCCAGCAGATTGCCACGTACCACTAATAAAAAATAGTGCTGCTAAGAAATGAACTTAGCAAAATCCTAAACTTTACGAGTATATTAAAAAAAATATATATTATTTGAGGAAAAGCAGAGCTGGGAAAAGCACTAAAAATAATATAAAGTAGAACGTTGGTAAATGCATCATTAATCAAACGTCCACACAGTGAACAAAGTTATTTATCATTTTTTTTCCTTTTCATACATTTACTTATTGTTATTAATTTTTTTTTATTTTTTTTATTTTTCTTTATAAATTTTTTATATTTTTTTTTATTTTTTGTACACACTTTTTTATAAATTTTTAACTAAAACAGTGCCAAGACAGAGTTAATATTTGTACAGAAGCAGCCGAAAAGAAAAAATGCTGGGACTGACGTACACAGTGCAGACGCTCTACTACTCCATACACATTTACTCCAGGGATTAAAACATCACCACCCTAATGGAGGATATCAATTTAAACGTAGTTGTAAATTGTAATTTTTTATTAGATTGTGGCCATTTTTATGAACGAAATAATGGCAAATGCCTCTTAAGCATAGAAAATTGTTAAAAGCATAAATCAGGATTATATTTCAATGAATCATCAGATGTCATTCTAATACTCATGATTTTCATGAAAAAAGTAGTGGATTGTGGTTTTAATTTTTATTTATTTATCCAATTTAGTACTTCACTATATTCGTTCTTAATATACTAAACTAAAATTATGTAAATCCTTTAGGCCAATTTTTTTTAGTCTTATTTTTCTTTTGTAGTTGGGTGTATGAACCCTATCTTTTGCACCAAGAGTTCTAATATGACCCTAAGATAACATGCGGTATTTTATATAGTAAGGTTTTCAAATGTTCACTCATTCTAATTTTATTTACAAACATTTTAATTTTTATACTAAATATACAAATCTAACATCACCATTTTCTTAACTTTTACTTTTTGTAACCTGTGGTACTTAACTTTCATTCTTTTTCACTATATTTTATACTAAATATATGAGTTGCATTGATGACTGGTTAAAATGATAATAGAAGACATAAGCAACAATACAAATGCATAAACTAAGTGAAAAAAAAAATAAATTTGGTGACAACGAATGACATTTAATTTGGCTTTCGGAACCGAGAAGATACAAGAATATTGTTGTACGGAATTCTTTGTAAAATTAGGTAGATACCTTAAAACAGATGTCAATTAGGCGAGAGAGATATTAGAATACCAACCCGGATGTATTTTCTTACCTCTGCTTTCTAATGTTTACTTGGAATCCATATTAATGAAGTGCTAAGTAATAGAATTATGATTAATAAGATATTATTAACAACTTAAGATACGCCGGGACTTACTAAGGATGCACGGGACATTGTTACCGTTGGTGTTTAATATTTACTTCAAAACCATATTAAAAAATACGAATTGATGCAATAAGTCGAATCATGACATAGTGCTTATTGTCGACTCTCTAGAGGGATTAGAGCAGCATTTTAAATGATATTGCAAGGAAATGATTTAAATTCTTGCAAAATTCAGCATTCCCAATAGAGGAATAAAGATGCGAATATGCAACATATTTGTACCACCCAGCCTAAGCTCAGTGTATGGTTTGTGAAGATAGTTAAAGAAACAAACTAAGTGCATTTCACCATAAATTTTTATAGCGAATATTTTAATTAGTTGAAAAAAATGATGGCCTTATTATACTATAGTCATCCAAATTGTATAGGTTTAGCATATAAATTACTAATACGTGTACTACGTCGACCAGAAGAAGTAATAACCAAAAAAAAAACTTCGCAACAAGCATTCAATGCAAGATCGAAAGGAGGATCCCAAAAAATAAGGGTTTAGTTAAAAATAACTAAAAAAGCAGATGATCAAACTGTGAACAATTATCATGGAAAAACTTAATATATAATAAATTGTGATTAAATTTGATTATTTAAAGACCACTAATGACAATTTTAAGCTCTTGAATTAGGAAATAAATAAAACAATAAAATAAATTAAAAACAAATTATTATATCATTGCTATAATCTATAGTTTTCCAATGAATATGCATGTAATCATAAAAAAATTACTTATATCAAAACCTACAATGTCTTACGAAATTTATAAATTTATAGGTTTCATAGAGGCTGTATTTTCTTTTCTTTTTCAACAACAGATAGAAATAGAAAGACATGCCAGTAGATAGACATGCATGTATACACCTTAAATGAAAGGTTCCAAAGCAATGATTACGAATACTTATATGATTTGACTACTTTCTATTAATATTAAGAGAAATTATAGTAAAATGAAAAAAAAAGTATGGTATAGTACATTATTATAATCAAAAGTCAGTAACTATTATAATAAAAACTTTGTCAAAAACTTTACTTAAAATTTTATTTAAAGTAATATTATTTTTAATCAAAATAACCAAAATTTTTATTTGGAAGGCGACGAAAACCATTATGTAAACTGTCTGACAGTTTTTTTGGTATCTCCATATATTTCCATCAATACAACCTAAATGAAAAAAAAAAAATTAATAGTACACTCCTTTTTTACATAAAATAAATCAAGCATATATTAAAAAGGACTATATTAATAAATTCACCTTTCCAAAATTTTTATATGCAATAACTCCACAAGTACTCAACTTCGTGAATGCTACTTTTTCATTTAATTTAAATGAAAAACATGTAACAAAACATGAGATTGAGATTGCAGTACAAACATCAACAGTCAGCTTATTTCCTTGAGTAATGGCACACTTTTGTAGTGTAATGTAATGTGCATATAGAAAAAAAAATTTCTTTAAGTTTAGATCTAAAATTTTTCTTTATTTTCAAATTAATTTCCTTATTGACAATGCCTATTTCTAAAATTTTAAACATTAATTTTTCGTGAAATTTTTGGTATGTGTTTTAGTGCTGTTAGGTAGCGCTTCTGACTCTTATTATCTTTTCCATAATTCTTTACATTTTTTTTCTGTTTAACAATCTGCTTCATCTTCTTCTCCATGTCGTATAATGAAGACAAGTATGCACATTGACCCATAGACATATCTAAATCAAATTGTTCAATCATAAAGCTTACTTCACAATTTCTTCAGAAAAATCTTCAATCACATTTTTGTGATTATTATCGCTGAATGGTAAAAAATGTTATTATAATTAATAACTGATTGTTTCAAATTAATAAATTAATTGGTCTCGAAATTTGAGAAATAACTTAAAACCTTAATTCTCATATGCGAGCGATATTCGCCAGCTGGAAATTGCACATAACCAGGGTCTGAGAAGACTATTCAAGGTACCATGGTACATTAGGACGAATGACTTCCTCAGGGACCCCAAGATTCTCAGAATGGTTACAGGCTCCTCGGGAAGTTAGGCAGAACTGAGGTCAATTATTGCTTTGTCTGATGAAGTGATAAACAATAATCCAGTCAAGGCGTAGATAGGGGTTATGAAGAAACCCCGCGGTTAATAGAGAATAAAAGTGCTCAAGTGCACTGATTCAACTAGCCTCAACACAATAATAATAATAATAAATATGAATATTAAAATGTTTTTGGATTTGCTTCTTATATAAAGCTTAATAAATAATTTAAGCTAACATTAAAAGATAACCCACTAAACTTACCAACTGCAAACGGTAGCGCATTTAACTACTTCTTTCACTCTTTAATCTGTTGGCGACTTTTGCAAATTGTGATTTTGATGTGCACAGCACTGAAGAGTGAGCAGTGAGAGAGTGAAACATTTGTAGGAATATAAAATTAAGAAAATTCGATTTATATGAAAATCAACCAAAAAAAGTAAATAAATGGAAATAAAAATAATAAAAGATTGTAGAAATTCGAAGACTGCCATCAAGTTTGCATGTTTGAAAATGACAACGGGCAGACAATCAAATCAGTGGCAGGCAGCAAGGAAAAAGTAAATCCACTCTACACAAATTCACTAACTAAAAATCCAATACGAAGGGTGGACGAGCTGCCCATGAACACCCGACAAAATGTAAATTTATGTCGTAATACCGTTTACCACCCTATTTTGTGGAAAATCTAATATATTTTGGTTAATTTTTTTCCCATTTTATTAAATATTTATAAACAGTTCTGCTTGATTTTTAACTTCAGAATATGTTGATTGAGAGTTTGCGAAAAGATACTGAACTAAAGTTAATGGATACCAAATGTTTCTTACAAAATTGGATATAAATAAATGGATTTAGTAAACGTTAAAGTTAATAAAATTCGTAAATAAAAATGTATATTAAAAAAAAAATTATATATACTTTCAGTATAAATATTTTGATAGTTTTAATTATGTTATTATATTATGTAAAAAATTCACTTATTATTGCAAATATAATTTTCAATTAATAAACATAAAAAAGCAATAACGCAAAATCCATATTACAATTTATGTATGTATATATGTAAGATATTTATTTTTATTAAAATCAACATAGTTTATAATAAGTTTGTTATAAAATTGGTATCATACAGGTGATGTAGTGACTCTACATAGAGTCACTGTTTCATCCTTGAAAATATTTAGGGCATTTGTGCAATAATTTAATAAAGTTAAGAACAAATAATTGTTATCAGATTCATCAACCCCTCCAAAGTTATAAGTTTCTTTATCTTTAGTTACTACATATATTATAATATACTACAGTGGCGAAGTAAGACCAACTCTGGACGTCCGCGATTTCTGAATTGCGCGGTCCCTTTCAGCACCGAGTTATAAAAGAAAATAATTTACATTCACTAATACTATGTAGCATGTATGAATGTTTTATTGCTAATCAAATTAAAATAAATGAATTTTCCTACCTTTAGCTTCACTTAATTTTTTTAAAATTATATCATAAAATGCACCAGCTGCTATTTTTACTTTAATTGATAGAATTGCCAATAGAGATAGTCTCGCTTGGCTCAACACACTTCTCAAGTAGATCATAATCAATTTTAATTTTGAGAAGTTTCTTTCAGTAGAAGATATATTGACTGGAACTGTGAGCAACAGAATAATCCTATTATATAAACATTTGGACATACTTCCTTTAAATTATTTTCTTTAATATTTTAAGAGCAGCAGATCCTTATTTTCAACCTTGATTCTCGATATCTCAAGTACATATATCGGTATATAGCACGAAGGAACAAAGCAGTAAAATAAACAAGTTTACTAAGCTTCATCACTTAATGAGCGTACGCAGGAAATCGGAGTCGTATATTAAATACTTTTATTTAACTTAATACATTCTAAATATGCATTATAAATAAAGTAGATTGAGAAAATCTTTATGTTCTAAGAATATTTTATAATAAATATACCATATAAGTAAATGAAATGGGTTAGTGTATGTTCCTCTCAGTTAAGCACAAAGCCTGTTTGACTTAATGTTCTCTGTAATTTTGAATATGAAGTCCCTTGTAATTCTTTGTAAAAAAGGATTGGACTAGTCACTAGTCAGATACTCAAAGCAAGACTCCAAGGTTGTAGTTGTTTTGAAGTAGGTTAAATATATAGGTGCGAGTGTATTGGAATTTAAAACTGAATAAGATTAGATAGTGACATAATAGGTGCTTCGGTGATTCATATTTGACACCAACGAAAACGACCAGGAGGCGTTGTTATAAACGTGCAAATATAGAATTTTACGTAAAAAAATATAAATATAAAAAATATAGAGCTACTTTACAGAATTATTCTTTTTTTGAGCAAAAAATAGTTTCTCAAGTAGCTCGAGTTTATAAAAATTTTTAATAAACTCAAAAAAGAAACAATAATTACTTCAATATCCAATATAATCAAATAAGCAGTATGCTCATAAAAAAACAACCTTAGCATTAATATTTTAACCTTATATTATTATATTTATGACATTTATTGCAAAAGAGACTTTGTGCGTATGTATACAGTACCTTCATGGATCAAAATTTATTTGGTGAGAGACAAATTTTAGTGATGTATTCAAAATTTTATATGTGATCTTTAACATTTGTTAAAATACATATTTATTCTTCTCTTGGATTGTACTTTTATTTTGTAAAGCAAATGTAAATGAAATTACATGTTTTCAGCAATATCACCTTTCAAACATGTGTTCGTTTGATATAATTGCATTAATTTCTGCCAGATAAATGGATACTAAATCTCTCTAACGACAAAATATACACAGATACTTTTCATATCACCCATTTAAATACTTCTCATTTTAATTATTATTACAAGATACTGAAATTTAATGGGTAATTATTCAGGTTGATTATTGAAATTTTCTTATTGTATACAACTCAAGTTGTACTACCACTAGAAGTTAATATGATGCTTACGTTTGAAACGTCCTATTGTTATTTTTTTTTTTTTTTTTTTGGAGCACACATGAAAAAATCGTATGGAATGTCTATTATAATTAAATTCCGTAACCAAATACCATTTCAATTTTATTAAAATTTCTATCAAAATTTAAAAAAAAAACTTTGCATATATCAACAACTTCCCTTCAACCAGTGCGTCCTGTGTCAACTAATAAAGGCTATAACAAACAAAATTTAAAATAAATAAATAACAACAAACAATGAAGAAACGCACAGAGTCAAGAAAATATCAAAAAAATACTTTGTAGGCAGTCAAGTGAATATTTTCCCATTTTCTTGCATTTAACTTAAATTTCTTTGAAGTTTTGACATTTCACAAAAGCAGATTTCTTTAAAAAGAATCAACAAAAAACGTTAGTACTAGTACATGCAAAGCCGAAAAAAATGTGCACCCCAGATCCTTTCCAAATAATGCAAAGCTTAATTTCAGATAAAAATTCATCAAAAAAAAAAAATAAATAAAAAAAATAAAGAAAAGTATAATAATAAAATAAAATACACAACAGACAACAACAACAAGAACAACCAACGTAAAATAACAGCAAAATTCGGACAAACAAAAGTAAAAGTACACAGAAATTTAAAAAAAAACAAAAAGTAACAGAAACGCAAAGGAAAAATACAAAAATGCTCTGAATTATTAGTATTGAGTTAAAATCAAAAACAAAAAAAATTCACCCCGGGAAGGTGTGGCCTCAGCGCTGCCATTATGCATCCTCATTTTTTGCTCATATCAGGGGTTACAAACTGCAGCCTTCACCCTCATAACGAGCGGCACAGCATTTCGACAGGCGAGGCAGCTACGCTAAGCCAGCAGGCACGCAAAGTGCGTTCGACGTTCCGTGCACACGGTAAACAAAGTTCGTCAAATACGAAATTAAAGCAATTTCAGTTCGTTGCCGTACCGTAAAGCCTACTCAAGTAGTCCTGGCAACTTTAGCCGCTGAGAAAATTACATTCTCGTTAGCATTTTCGAGTGAGGAATTTCAGATAAATTAAAGAAAATAAAATAAATTCTTTTTTGGTATAGGAAGAAATGTGGAACAACGACGTTCAGGTAACGAAGCGATGATAAGTAAGCAACATAAACACAAGAAATATAAACAATTCTAAATCCTTAAGACGAATATTGCTTGCTCTTTCACACACATGTCGTGGCACACATTCAACTGCACACACAAGTATATACACTAACACAACAACATACAACACTACATGCGTAATATGCGTGTATTTTGTTGTTGCTTATAATGGCTTTGTATCCCGTTAAAGGACTTCCAGAACGCATTATAGTTTTTTTCTTTCTATTTCGTAATTCCATTGGAAATATACGCAGTCCTTAATTCAGCTACTTACCGCCAGTTCGCGTAGCTGCCGATTTAAGCGTTTGCTATGCATTCGTCGTAATTGGTGATGTACTACAGGATAGTATATATTATTTTTATTTTAGGTGTTATTTATTTTTCTTTTTTTTTTTTGCCTAATTGGAAAAGGATGTTTGTCTCTAATTATGGTTTAATTTAGATTTTTTCTTGTTCGCGTTTTGTGTTTGACGTGAGAAAATCCTGTTCACTTTGATTGCAATTAACTTTAGCTACTGTGTTGTACGTGTCTGCGGCAATGGCTACGAAACTGGCACAGCCTGAAGTGAGGCGTGAAAAAGGGAATGTCTTTTGAATTTCAATGGACACTAATTATACCGGCAGGAAAATGAAAAAACAGTAGGTGGGTAATTACTTTGTGAATCAAGGAAATTGAGTGAAAGAACCATTTTAGAATTTTAAGTTACGTTTTTGGGAAGTCAGGTGCGGTTTATTTGTTTTCAAGCACAAATAATTTTTGTTGCGGGCTAAAAATAATTTTGCCGATAATAAATAACTAAGAAAATTTTTGTTAAATGGCTTAATAAGTCATAGACAAATATTAGAAGCAGAATAAATAAATACATGTTATATATACATATATATTCATTTATATATATAATATAATAAATATAACATTAAAAATATTTAAAGTTAAATTCAGAATTTCAGAACTAAAAAACAATAAAATATAAGCAATTATTATTGTTAGGGCTTGTGGCACTGCGACTGTCGAGTTTATTGTACCGCATACTGGGTTTAGAAAATATAAACAATACACATCTAAGAATTTATCTTAGCCTGGCTACCCAATTTTATTGACCGCTAACTATCACACAATTCCTTAGGACCTTAGGACAACACGGTAGGACTAGTACCGTGTTGAAAATTACAATTTTCCAACACGATCTGCATCGCCGATTAAATGTTTTCTTCAGTAACAGAAGTTGTTGGGCGGCCAGGGATATCAGCATGGTCCAAACTTATACGACCGTCTTTGAACCTTTTAAACCATTCGTATATTCGTGGTTGCGACACACACAAATCACCAAAGGCCTTTTTTAACATTTTTTAACAGTTTCGGCACACTTGAATCCACTTGCAACACAAAATTTGATGCACGCACGTTGATCCATTATAAAAATCGCCACACGAAAATTTTTCGACTTTTTGTATAGACGCCAAACAAAAACTAATCGTACGATATGCGTTAAACTTTGATAGAATGTGTATAATAGTGTTGCCAGTGTGAAAATAAAAAAAATTTACCGATTGGATAAGCGCAGGAATTCAAAAATAGGCCTCTCGTTCTTTTTTGATCAGAAGATATATATACATACCTATATACAAATAAGCCCAGTTGTTTAGCCCTGTTTAGCCCTGTCAAGTTCAATTATGTACGATGCTTAATTATTATTATGAATCTTATCATTAAAGAATTATAATGTATATATTACATAATATATATTTGTATTTTAAAAAAATACATGTATTGGTTTATGATCAAAAAAAATTTGAAAATACTACCAGAAATAATTTATTAAACA
>NC_051846.1:48561158-48576752 GCF_002237135.1 Teleopsis dalmanni
AGCGAAACAGTTAAACACAAAAAACTAAACAATATAACATAAAATATTACAAATTTTACAAAGACTTTGTTCATGTGCATTAAATAACAAATATTAAACTAATTTTCTGTGTAGACTTAATTAAAATTAAAATATAATTATATTTGTACATACGTATTAACATATGATACGTTGTCAAAAACTGTTTTTTATATTAAGCAAATGTATATAGGTAAATATGTATACTCAAAAGATTGTGTGCTTTGGAAAATTGCAAGTTTTAAAATGTATGTATTTATTCAGGTATGAAACTATTCTGAATTATTCCGGAACTTTTTTTTACTGTTATTGTATTGTACGCCTAAAAGAGTTCAATGTGTATATGTGCTTTTATATGACGAGATTTTAATTTATAAATAAACGAGCATGAAAAAAAATTGTAAATATCTTTAAAAATTTAAATGATTATGTTAAATTGTATTAAAAACAATAGTAATTTTAAGCTAAGGGAATAATGTAAATTAATTGAAATCATACTAAATTTCCAATTTATGTAATTTTTAAATGCGTCAAAACCTAGTATAGTTTTAATATCATATAATTATAGTATTAAAAAAGTGTTATATATTTTAAAGTATGCATAATTTTCTATACAAAAAGAATTATGAATGAACACTCATTAATTACATCTGTTTAAATATGTACACACATAACTAAAAATAAAATTAATTGTTAACCAGTGGCGAATATGTTCTGAATGTAAGGCAATAACCAAAGTTTAAATAATTAGGAACACCAATAGAAAGGAATATTGAAGAACAGAGCAAATGTTAAATCTAAGCTGAAATGATGTATTTCGCTTTTTTCTAAAAAAAAAAGAATGTATATGTTTTTTATTCAAAAATTTTTTAAAATAATTATAAACTAAATAGTAATATATATGTTTGTGTTTATACAACTTGATTGCTATTCTTTTAAATAATAAAAATGAATTATTATTTATAAATGTGTTAAATGTTTGTATTTTATAAATTTCATATTTGCTTTTAATTACTTTTTTAATTTCCATTGGTAATTTTATCTTGATTTTATTTATACTAAATTATTTCAAGCGTTAAGTAACAACGTATATTTCTTTTGTTGAAAATATTCGCTGCTGTGTTTTTTAAAAGTCAAAATAAAAAAAAAATGGCAAAAATAATGGCAAAAATAATTAGAAAAATTTTTATTAAAAAAATATTTAAAATTTAAATGAAATACTGAATAATATAAGAATTGTACTATACTAAATTGTATATTAGAAAGCAGTTTGGAATGAATAGAAAAAAATAGTGTTAAACTTAAGTGCAAATTGTAAGTAAAAAAATTATTTTTTTATGTTATGTGTCAATGCGTGTTTTCATATTTATACTTGTAGTAAAATTACAATTAAAAAATACCCATTTAATAAATTATCGATTAACATGCGAAGAAATTGTTAAATATACATTTATATACATATATATGTAGAAATTTAGTTTTTCATAAGTAAAGTAGTTAAATATTAAATATTTTATGGTTTAAAGCAATTTTATTTGTACATATGTAAGAAAATTTATTAAAAATGGTTATGTATAAATGCAATTATATTTAAAACTAATTGTAATATTTTCCCTTCAATATTTTGTTAAACTATATATGAATAGAAATATAAATACAAAGAAATTTACTTAAGTTATATTTATAATACTAAGTATAAATTACACGCATACAGTATATTATATGTATATACATATATGAATATATATATAAACATTATTTATGTAAACATTTTATATATGGAGACGTATTGTAGAGGAGGCAATGGTCCACCCTGGACTGTAATGCCAAAACGATGATGAAATATTTTATGTTATATATTGTGTATGTATTAACACAAAAAATTAGAAATACATACATATTATATATCAAAATATTTTGTATTTATGTAGTTATATATATACACACATATTGTATATGTATTAAATGTATGTTATATATAAATTTATACGGTACGTCTGCTAAATGTATATTGCATATAAATATATATTGCATATATATATATACGCATATTGGTATATATTGGTATATATATTGTGTACAAATACATATTGTTTATAAATATATACAGTATATAAATATATATAGTATATAATATATACCATATATATATATATGGTATATATTATATATATATATATAATACATAAATATATATTCTATATAAATATATATTGTATATTAACAAATACATATTGTATATAAATATATATAGCATATAAATATGTATAGTATATAAATATATATTGTATATTAACAAATACATATTGTATATAAATATATATAGATAAATATGTATAGTATATAAATATATATTGTATATTAATATATATTGTATATGTATATATATTGTATATTATATATATTAATATATATTTTATATTAATATATATTGTAAATATGCTAAATGCATTAATATATAAAAACATATTGTATATGTGCTAAATGTACATTATATATAAATACATATTATATATGTGTTATATGAATAGTATATATAGATACATATTATATATGTATTGAATGTATATTATGTATGTATATATCTACATAGTTATATATGTATTGTATATTGCATGTGTGCGTTGTATATAAATGTTATATATATATAATATGCATGTATAAATATATGGTTCTATACCATGTATGTATAATTATAAGCATGTATGTATGTATATATGTATTGCATATACAATTTTTTAAATGAAGTAACCAAGCTGCAAGTTTTATATAAGTTAAGCTCTTTACCGTGTGCAGTACGTTAAAAATTATTGCATTTTTAATTTTGTTTTATTTGTGTTTATATATTGACTAATATCTCGCTAATTTTAAGTAACTATTATTAAAAATTCTGAATAAAGAAGAGGATTAAAAATAGTATAATGAAACCGAATTGTAACTTTTAAAAAAACTCAAAATGTATTGCAAACGAACAAATTTTATAAACTATTCAAAATTTAATAATTTTGTGTTTTTTTATTTGTTTTATTGTATAATTTTTAAATTAAATTTATGAACACGAATTTCGTTTTATATTTGAAAAATAATTTGCAAGCATTTTATTAAGTTTTAAGTGAAATAAAATAGGTACAAATGAGTTGATATCGTATTAAATTATAAAAATTTTTTTTTTTTAAATTAAAATCATATATGTTACAAAAGAGTTTGTATGACAAATTTATACTCACAAATGTCATTTTGTTGAACACATATCTACAATACAGAGGCATGCATGTAAGTTTATTTTATTTTAAATATCATGCAAAGCTTAGGCCTTTAGTTAAATTCTTTTTCATTGAAATAAACTTAATAGAATAGTAATTAAGATAAGCAGAAAATCACAAAGAAATGAAAATTAAAACAAACTAACATTCATGGAAATTATATATTAAGATTATATTTAAAATATAAAAAACATTAACATCATTCAAAGACGTCTAGTAGTTTATTTAATTTCAATTATTTAATTAATTATTTTAATTTTTAATATTTAGTAAATATAAATTAATAAACAATTTGCTTAAGTTTAATTTTATTGTTTAAAAAAAAAAATCATAAATATATAAATATTTTTGAATTTCAGCAATGTTTTGTTTCATTTATTTTTTAATTGAATTTTTGTTGTGAATGATATATTTTTAGCAATAATGTTACTCTATGCAATATATATTTGATAAAATCTTTTTTAATATTTTTTTTGAGATGGCATATATCTGAAATATATTTTTGGCTTTTTATTTCTAATATTCATACGTTAGTTGAATATACGTTAGTTTTCTTTTTCTCTGTACGCAATAGTATAGATATTTTGCATATAACAAGGGAAAATTGTAGATATAGTGTAGTTATTTTGCTGAACACATACTCGTATATTTATAAATATTAGAAAATGTATACATAAACCAATCAAGAATTGAAAGCAATATTTACATTCATATTTGTATTTAAAATATAAATGGTTAATTAAACGTTTTTCAGTTTTTAAAATAGCAGAAATTGAATATTCTGTTGAACTATATTCTTTATATAACTATATTCTTAGCATTCAGTATAGTGTATCTATCCATGTTATTTTTTTAAATATTCTGTCAAATTTATTTATTTCGCAACATTAAAAAATTAAGATTTTTCTTGTTTTTCAAATTCTTTATTTTTTTGATTTATCATAATTGTTATTGGGGTTATTTTTTACAATCAAATTAATATACAATAGACAGTAAATATGTTGAAAAAATTAGTGCATAGATGTTTTTGTTTTTTGGTCTTATCGACAGTCTCTGTTTTTGTCATATATTCCATGAATTTTGATAACATCGATATAAAATGGGGTGAAATATTTGCTTTAGACAACCTTTATCTCAAACGATATCAAGAAATAAATTCACGCAGAGTCAACTATTGATGACGATAATATGAACGCTAAAAGAACTTTAAGTTAAAGTGGATCTCTCGCTGAAGTAACACGTAAAATTCTCCACAAAGATGTGGAACACTCAAGACCCTTCTGTAATTTGTAATGTATTTTGTCTTATTTATTATTTAAAACAGGGTTATCCATTCTGTGATTTCAAATGAAAACATAAATGAAAATTACTATTTATTTAAATTTAAATTAAAAATTTAATTTTATATGTCGTGATAAGGTGTGAAATACAATATCTTTTTAGTGTTCTAAGCAGACTATATTACAGGGCTTAAACCTTTTGAGATAATTTTTGATGAAATCTCAGCATAACGATTCATAGCTGCAAATAGCTGGTTATAACTGGGCGAATATGGGTTTTCAGAATTTTGAGAATTTGAGGGTTGGCCTCATAAATACGATTCTTTGAGTCACTACTCAAAAAAAAGTCCAATCGTGACAAAATGCATGATTTTATTGGCCAATTCACTTTATTAAAACATGTTGTCACATGTCCAGGACATTTCTGGGCATGTATTGCCAAAATATGATATATTTATTTTTATCTTCAATTGAACGTCTAAAGCATAAAAACATTGATAATTACGTGAATGTAGCGAAAAGAATTAATGATATAGAGATATTTTATGAATCCAATGGTCTTTTGAATATTTGGCGTGTATATTCACTACCTCAGATTTAAAAATTTGGTGTATTGACACATACACTTGCTAACTACTCGGCCTCATTATTGAAAAAAATTCAATACTAAAAATTGTTATTTAAACGCATATGAAGTTTGTAGTTTTTTAACAAGTTCAACGGTTGTTAAGCAATATATATTGTTAAATGGCAAACCTGACGGTGAGTTTATAATGCTTTAACACATAATATGATAGTTATGATTGGCATATGGAACTGAAACCAAGCTGTCAAATGACAATAAATTGGATAGCCATTCGATTTGCATTATTAACATCTTTTATTAACTTTTTTTATATTATTTTTGAGTTTTTTTCAATTTTCTATATATCAACTGTTTAAAATTAATTCTTTTCTTTTTATTTACAGATTAATTTTTAAATAACATATGTTAAATTGTGAAAATTTTTTTTTGGTATTATTTCTTGTACTTTTTTTATACATATTTATTAATTAATTAATTAATAATTTTAATTAATTGAATTATTAATAATTTTATTTAATTTAATTATTAATAATTTTAATTAATTAATTTTTACATACATATTTTTATTTCATTCTTCCTCCAACTCTTTTAATCTGATTTAAATTTTACTTTCATATAGTCTGCTTTATTTTAATAAATTGTATTTTAATTAATTTTGTTTTATAAAATGTTTTCTTTTCATGTATTATTGTTTATGTTTTAACGTTATTATTATCATCATCAGAACAGAGTTGAGGTTGCTGGTGGGATATCTGACTGGTTACCACGTTACTTACTTACTTACTTACTTATGTGGCCATAACAACCCGTTACCGAGTTTCGGCCTGACGCAGTATGTCTCCCCAGGCGCCTCTGCTGCGTGCGCGCCTTCTCCAGTCTCGTATTCAAGTCCAGTTAGTGCTCCCTCAACTTGAGTACAGCTCGTGGTTCATTCTAATGCGGTAGTCGTCGCCAACTCGTAGAGGACCAAAGATCTTACGAAGAACTTTTCTCTCGAACACTCCCAGTGCTGCTTCATCATTCTGTGATTATTATCAAGTTAGATCAACAATATGGGTCTGTCCGAAGAGATAGAGTGTAAACTCTGCTTAGAAGCAGAGGAGACATCCAGCCGCATACTATGTGACTGTCCAGCCTTGATCTGGGCCAGGAGGAGCTCACTGGGTCGGGAACTGCTCTCACCTTCCGACATTAGAAGGTCCTCAACGGCCGACATTTTAGCCTTCATTCGGAAGGCGGAATGTCTTCTGTTTGGTTAGGGTCTGTTCTAGCATAAAAGATCAATCCTGGTCGAAGTACTAGCTCAAGTGGGAGCGAGTACCCCGTTCATTCTTATTATTAACGTTATTATTAAATGTATAACTTTTTCAAATAATATTTTATATTGTTTTTATTTCTTTTAAAAATTTATCGGATAATGTTTTTGATTTTTTAGTGAAGTTTTCTTTTATATATTATTATTTGTTTGATTTTTACATTAAATTTTACAAATGTATTTAAAGTTTATTATAAATATATTCTAATTATATTAGTTTGGATATAATGTATCATATTTAATATATTTACATATATATATATATATAATTATTTTATTTTTATATATAAATATATATACATATTTTATTTGGTCTTATCAACATTTGTTATATAATTGTTTGCTTATATTATTTAATTCTATTATTTTTAATACATTTGTTTCATATTTTGTTCTATATTTTATATAAATTAAATTATTTTAATTTTAATCATTTTATTATATATTTATTTTTATTAATTTAATTATTTTAATGCTATATAATATATAATATTCGAAAACCATTTCACTTTCAGATAGCTACCAAATAAATCTCACAGTATTTAAGGAAACTACTCCAAATTAAAAAATGAAATTGCATATTATTAATTATATATCGTATTTACATATTCCTTACTACTTTTCCGTACAACTTTTAATAATAATTTAATTAAGGATAATCTCCTTGATAAATAAAATAAAGTGGGTTTTATTTGCTATCATATTTTTGGCTGAGATGTTTTATGATCGCTTAGTAAATAGAGCTTTGCCTTCAATGATTGCTTCTATATTTATATACAATTTTAATATATATGTAATTGTACAAGTATATAAAATTTTTCGTTTTTATGAGCAGTATGTATGCTTGATAAAATTTATTTCAGTAGCCACTTTTCCATAGAAGTTTCTTTAGATTACCACAAATGGTTTCATTTTTAATAAATTTTTTATGCATTTTAATAATATAAAAAGTTTTACTATATATATATATATATATTAATAAGATTTGTATATATTTGTAGGCATGTTTCTATTTACGAAATATATACATAAAACAAGAAAAATAAAATAAAACATTTTTGAAACAGTAAAGAAGTTATAAACATAACGGGAAAAATAAAAATTATTTATAACAATTATACACAAAATTTATATATAAAAAAGTTATATTAAAAAAAATGGTAAAATTATGATATAATATTGCAAAAATAAAAATTGTGCAACGCAAATAAAAAATTAGCAATTAAAATACTAAACAAAATTCTAAAATTAATATGTATATTATTAAATAAAAAAAAAGAATAAACTAAAATTACAATACAAATATGTTATACTTTATTTTTAAAAAAATTTCGGTATAAAAAATATTAAGTTATTAAAACTTAAAAATGATACTGTTTTATTAAATGAAAATAAGTTCAAAATGTTTTGTTTATTAAAATAAATAATATATTTTTACTATTAAGTTAATTTAATTTTATGCCATAAAAATCTGCAGGTTAAAAAAATTTTTAAATTATATAGGAATTAAGTAAAAACCTCAGAAATCCTTATAATACACCAAGCAAATATACATATATATAATAGTTAAAATCGCATTAGGAGTATAACATTCTCCAGTAAGCATTCAATTACTTGAAATTAATAAACTTTATATAGAAAACTATTGAGGGAACAGTTTTATTTTACACAAATGTTCATACGGTAAATAATAAACTAAATTTACAATGTAATATATATTATTAAATAATACAAAAAAAAAACAAAAAAAAACAAATAACCAAAAAAAAATTTGTTACATTTTAAATAGTTTTATAGATAAATTATATACAAAAAAATAAGCCTGGCTTAAATACATATTTTAAATTTAAACTTAATTTAAAAAAGAAAACAACAAAACCAGAACAACAACAAGTTTACAATTTTTAATATTAAATTTAAGTAGAAATTAAGTTTAAGTGCATTGATTTATTTATAATTACATTATATACATTTACATAAAAAAAAAGAAAGCAAAAAAAGTTTAAAGGAATATTTGCATATAAAATTAACAAACTGATATATACAAATTATAAAAGGTAATAGTGAAATACTTAAAAGAGCAAATAATAAATAATTAAAAAATAAGAATTAACATATAAAAAATGCCACGCATTAAACAATTAATTTATATATATATATATATATATATATATATATATATATATATACTTATATATATTAAAAAAAAATAAAGAAAATGGTTATAGGAAAATAATTGAAAATAAAATTATTCATTTTCTTTAGTCAATAATCACCATACATATTAAGACCCTTAAATATATACGTAAAAATATATTTATAAAATTTGTATTATAGGCCAAATTACATTAAACGATGCCATTTTTATTATAATAACTACGATTAATTATTATAAGACAAAAAAAAATTATTTAGAAATCGATATGAAGAAAAAATTTGTTTATAAAACAAAAATATGATTTGTTGTACAAATCAAAATGCAGCAAAGATTTAAGATGAAATGTTGTTGTAGTGAAATTAAATTTTTAAGCAATTTAATTACCATATAAAAGAAATAAGAAATAAAATAAAATTATACATAAAATAGGAATAAAGAAATTAAATTATTCATTGTAAGTTACTATTAAGTTAGACATTTTTTGAATGCAAATAAAACTTTTCCATATAAAAAAAATTGTTTTACTTTTCTTTTAATTCACAATACATATGAGTTTGTGAATTAAGTCTATTATTATTACTTTTCATTGGGACCTGAAGATCTATTGGGCCTCCTTTATGCAGTTAGAGTATTTCTCTAAGTCGAACTTATGTTTTAAGTTATAGTATTGTACCTGCATCACATTCGATATAAAAACCTCCCATCTAGGTACTTCTAACGGTTATGCAGCAGTACCTAGCGAATTTCCAGTAACAACTTGGGCTCTCATTCTCTATTATACAAAACCTACAGGTTCCATTACGGTAAGTTCCCAGTTTTTACTGAGTGTAAAAATATTTTCAATCGCTAACAATTCACAATAGACTCCTAAAATGTTAAATCAATCTGTATGATATATTAGGTGTAAGGGGGTCATGATTTATATTTTGAGCCTAATAATGAAAAAATACTAACTTGTCGTTGAAAATTGCTTTATTGTTTCTCGAAGTATTCTCCTTTATGATTAATACATTTTTGCATGCGTTCGAACCATTTGTCAAAGCATTTTCCCAATCTTCTTCAAATACCTCCAAAACATGCTTTTTAAATAAAACAACGGCTTCTTCCGCCGATAAAAGTCGTTATGCACATATAACGTAACATATTCTTGACCTTTGAGAGCAAGAAAAAATATTTGGGTGCCAAATCAGAACTGAGGACTGTACGATAGATGATCCATCAATACGATTTTTTGAATGCTTCAATAGTCGGTTGTTAGACGAGATATATGAGCACACGCGTAGTCTTGGTGGAGGTGTAAAATAATACGACAGCGCTTGTTTTGTTTTCCGTACTTCACTGAAGACTTTTGATAAACGGTAAACAAATAGTTGTATATCATTCGGAGTTCACCGTTTTACGTTCCATACAGTCGACTATTGTTTACGTTCCGGTTCATGCGCATATATCCATGATTCATCCCCTGTTACAATCTTATATTCGCATACTTTTTTGGAGCACCGCCATTGTACTTCTTGAGCTATTGTGTGCACCAATTGACACGAGCATCTTTTTGAAATTTTGTCAAATGATGGGGGATCCAACGAGAACAAACCTTTCCTTTACAATTGCTGGTGGAACTAATCCTTAGGGTTCCCTCAATCGCACAGTAGGAGTAGTAAAAAGAAATCCATTATTCACCCAATATATGGTTTTAGTTATTTGTATCCCGCGATGTATAAGTTCAATTGAATTACGTTAGATGGCGTTAGAAAGATGAAATTTCGAAATAAAAAAAACTTTTTACAGTTTAATAATTGGCTGACTTAGCTTTGTTTGAACGCGCGTCAAAGATGGAGACTAGCACACTAGCAAAGAGAAAACACGCCATATTTTATAGTTTTCCATTGATAAAGGCGAAATGCAAGCCAATTAAAAATTTTGATAAACTATGCAAATTGTCGAGTCCAACCAGTTCGCATTGTTTCAATTACTCAAGAGCTAAATAATGCACAAAAAACCGTTGGGAACTACTTCGGCAAGGCTGGATAGAAAGAAAGCTCAATGTATGGGTGGCACACGAGTTAACGCAAAAAAACGTCATGGACCTAATTTGCACAGAATTGCTACTGAATCCCAAAAAAATCTACACATTTCTGTAGCAGTTGGTGACTGGTGATAAAAAGTGGATTATTTACTACAACGCCAAGAGAAAACGATCGTGGTCGAATCGCGGTGAGCCAGAATTGATAGCCAGGAAAGTTTTGATATGCGTTTTGTGGGATTGACAGGAAATTATCTACTATGAGTTGCTTCCGTACGAAAAAACTTTTAACACGGAACTGTACTGTTAACAGTTGGACTAGAATTGGGCTGAAGCAAGCAATTGCTTAGAAACGGCCAGCCTTGGGCTGACTGGAGAAGAATTGATTTCCATTAGGACTCGCCAACAACTTCGAGAGCTTTGTTGGGAAGTTCTTATGTATCCACCTTATAGTTCAGACTTAGCACTATGTGATTACCTTCTGTTCTTGTCCATGGTGAAAGGTTTTTCTGGTGAAAACTTCGCTTCAAGAGAGGCTTGTGAAAATCGACAGTCTCAATTTTTTAACAATAGAGATGAGGACTTCTATGAGAAAGGCTTAATGAAATTACTTGTAAAATGGCATCATATTATCAAACAAAACGGTGAATATTTGATCTAAATGAGATCACTCTAACTATAGTATACAAGTCTTCAATTTTATGCAAAAATTTTGGATTTCTTTTTATTACACCTATTATATAAATAAATAATCTGATCTGTTAAATAAATTCAGATTTAAGTGTTAACTATTAAATAACCAGTAATTTTCAGCTTTTTATACATTAATATAATGCATTGTGTTGAGATTTTCGTTATGAAAACTAATAATAAGCATTATTTGTTGTGCATAGCAGTGTAAAAGCAGAAAAATTAAAAAAACAAAAATATAATTAATCCAAATCTTTAAGACTATGTTAATTAAATTTTAATTATAAATTGAGAATTAAATTGCAAATAGTGTAATCGTTCTAAGTATTAGCAGCGGCTGCAGTGCGGATATCCCACTTCACTTAAGTAAAGCAAGAAATAAAATAAAATGTTGAACCTTGAATCGGTTGCATGTTTGTGCCACGCCCGGCTTTATCTATTTTACGAGTCACTAGCACTGCTGAGGTGACTGTTACAATTTATTCAAATATTGAGCCGTGGTCACAGCTGTGTTGCTTGCTGTTCTGTGGTACGGTCAAATTAACCAGCCCACAAATATGAGCAGTGTATGAGTAAGTGTTAAAAAATTGAGTCCAGACCGGGCTTGCGTAATTTATATATAAAACAAAAGTGTTGGATGCATAAAAATAAAATATAAAATTTTGAATTTATTTAATATTTACTCAACTTTATGATCAATCAGTGGTGAATGTAGTTTAATAAAACCTCCAACTTAGCCACAGCTGCACCTATATTTCATTTGAAAAACTTGCATTAATTTAATAAGTCAAGCAAACGATATAATTTTATATTGCAATTTAAATAAATTAAATTATTTTCCTGAAATCAACCTATGAATTGCAATACTTGGAAAATAGTAATAAAATGTTTTATAAGAAACAGAAATAAGTTTAAAACTTTATATTTTCGACTTCTTTGAAATATCAATATTTGACAGTAATTAAGCATATACCGGAAATACGATGAATGCAGTCCATGGTAAAAAGATTAGGATGTAAGAGTATATATTGAGTAATTAGCTACTTATAGTATATTCTTTCTACATGATCGCATTCACACGTGTGCTGATAGTTAAACATGATTTTAAAATATTACGAACTACCGAATACTGGGTCTTTAATAGATTTATTAGTAAGGATATTAAGAAAGATGTTAGAGATATTAAATAAATAATAAGTAAAAGAAAGTAAAAAGAATAATGTAGACAAAACTTTAAGAAACTATTGCAATTAAGCAACAAATATGGAAAGCAAGATTTGTCCAATTTGATAGGCAAAATGGAAACAAGAAGGAAGATTTACTGATTATTATATACAGTCAAACTTCCATAACTCGAAGTACCATTTTGCAAAGAAAAGGCTCGATTTATGGAGACTTCGAGTTTTTTTGAAATTGTATGTAATTTGCTTTCTAAGTTCGAGTTATAGAAAATTTGAGTTACAGAAGTTCGAGTTACGAAAGTTTAACTGTATATACGAAATAAAGATAAAGAGGAAGAAATATTTAATATTATATATGTACTTTTAATAAGAAAATATTGGAAAGTTAATAACATGTTCATACATCTAAGTACCACATTCGTTAGAGGTTCAATTTTCAACGTAGAAAAATTCATTCTTGTCCTGCTAAAATGGATCAACATAGATTTCTGGATGAAGCGAGATAGAACTACATAATGATACAATTAAATATCATAGAATATGCATTTTATAATGAAAAGAGAGAAGTAATATAATTTCCAAGTTTTAGGATTATAGAAGTTTAGTTAATAACACTAACATATGGTATACTTCATTTAATACAAAAAATTTCTTAGTGTCGATCGATAATTATAGATAGAAAATGGCTACACCACTATATTACAAAAATTTTTTTTCTTATTTTTCTTATTCATTACTATGTTAAGCTTTCAAGCAGCCCTCGTATATGCTATAAACACCAGTAAGATAAGTTATGAATGAGTCAAACATTAAAGTATATATGGTATATGGGTAGAGAATCTGAACAGTTGTAGAGAGACAAATATGTGTTGTTTTTGATATGTTATGTACATGAATATATCGGCTTTAAAAAAATAATAACTAAAGACAATTCTTAAAATCTGTAGTTATCTTCTTAATCAATAGATGTGCTAACTCATATAAACATATTCAAGTCTCTGATACCGAAAAACTTTAAGATTATAATTTATATTTATAGAAGATTTAAAACCAATAGCTTTAATTATTCCCACATATAGAAAATCATAAAACAAAAAAGTTTACGTTATTTTTCTCTTGATTGCGACGCGTTTATAATGAAAAGAAACTATTTAGAAGTTAAAAGGGTTCGAATTGAAATGAAAAGACAACAACAAAAACAAAAGTTCAATTGTAATGCTTAATTTAATATTTTTTTGCTCTTCAAATTAATCCGGTTCTATATAATTTAGGATAATATCAGTAAAATTACGAAATTTTAATTGGTATATGCATTAGTGTTTTCAATAGCTATCTATTGAAGCCTAAAAACGTGGACTGTAAGAAATTTAGACAAACTAAAGATTGAACTCTTTGAAATATGGGAACATCTGTAAGTGCTAGAAATTTTATGGTTTGCCTACGCGACTAATATATCTATGTTTTATATATTACGTATAAAAACCGTGGTTAGACTCATCATAGTCTCTTGATCATTTGACTTCATTATTTGAGGGTTGTAGCTAATAAAAGCAAGTTTTATTAAGTAAACAGTGTTTAATCTTTTTGTTTAGTCAACAAATATATTGTTGACTGAAATGAGTTATTGTTTAAGTCGAACCCTACTCAAGCTATAAATGATCGATGTTTCTAAGTACTGATGCAGTCTGACAAGCTGGTATTTGTCAGGAAAATAGTTTGTTAATTCATTTGTTACCGTCGAATTCCATATGATCAGTCATTCAGACGATTGGGTATAATATCTAACCACACCACATTGCTTCCATTCAATTTGGATTTGGTGGTGATTTGAAAGTAACTAGAAACATTTATTATATATTTTCGAGTTGCCATTAAATAGATCTTACGAATCTTTAAGAGTTTAATTAAAGATACGCAATATATTTTTTGTTAAGGTTTTCCATATACATTCCGGGGATGTTTAAAAACTATAAAAAGTAGAAAGAAAATAGCTATTATCTTATTTTTAAAGATTTCAAACTTGCATTTGAAAGATATCGTTAACTAAATCATCCATCGATGGCCACCCAGTGTTCGATTCTTTTTAACCAATTATGGATATTTACGCAAATAGGAAAAATGCCTTACTCCAAATGGTACGCTTTTCTAGAAGAAGTAAATTAATTGCGTTCATGTAAGAGTTCCAAAGACTACAAATGTTAACCGGTTCATGTGAACCATTTTAATCAGTTAAGAGAAAAAACATCCTATACAAAAAGTTGCATATGAACAGTAAAAGTCTGGTGCAATTTTTCAACATAAGTAACAACAGCAACTGCAACTGCAGCAGCAGCAGCAACAGCAGCAGTAATTGTTGCATGTTGTACATCGATGGCAAGTGGCTGCCAATTTAAGTAACGTGGCAGTTGTGGAATTGTTGATTTGGTACGTCCAACGAATGCAAATCGATTTACAAATCACAAGTCAGACAAGTCAACGCAGTTTTCGCTATTTCTTTCCAGTGCATTGTGCATCCAAAAGGGGGGAAGAATATTGCATGGCAGTACTCGTACAAGTTTCTTTAATTATTATTTAAAGATTGTTGGCTTATGTCATAAAAGCATCTTGGAAGACAATTGAAATACTTGATGCAATTCAGTTACATTAAAGAATCTTGCAGACAAATTCTTTATTTATTGTAAGTTTCGTTTGACACTCGACCCCCTCTGGCTGGTATTCCAGCTCAGAATTTGTTTAATTAATGGCACATGTTTGGAGTTATTAAAGGCATAATTGCTTGACGGAATTGATTATACTTGCGCTGTCATGAATGATTGCAAATTATTGCTTAACAAATTAAGATTTCATCTAGTAGGAAAAACACATATAGAAATTCTTTATGTACAATACTGTATATTAAGAAATGGATCTTATATTTTATGGGGTTTTCTTGAAGCTTTTTACTGGATTATAGATAGATTAATTATTTTTTAGAAAAAAGTGTAGTAGTTTTCTACGTTGTACACAATTTATAGAAGTAGGTTTCTTTTTTTTTTTTTGTTAATTGTTTAAGTTATATATTGGATCGTACACGAAACTAT
>NC_051846.1:48576852-48609655 GCF_002237135.1 Teleopsis dalmanni
TCGTAGAGGACCAAAGATCTTACGAAGAACTTTTCTCTCGAACACTCCCAGTGCTGCTTCATCATTCTGTGATTATTATCACGTTAGATCAACAATATGGGTCTGTCCGAAGAGATAGAGTGTAAACTCTGCTTAGAAGCAGAGGAGACATCCAGCCGCATACTATGTGACTGTCCAGCCTTGATCTGGGCCAGGAGGAGCTCACTGGGTCGGGAACTGCTCTCACCTTCCGACATTAGAAGGTCCTCAACGGCCGACATTTTAGCCTTCATTCGGAAGGCGGAATGTCTTCTGTTTGGTTAGGGTCTGTTCTAGCATAAAAGATCAATCCTGGTCGAAGTACTAGCTCAAGTGGGAGCGAGTACCCCGTTCATTCTTATTATTAACGTTATTATTAAATGTATAACTTTTTCAAATAATATTTTATATTGTTTTTATTTCTTTTAAAAATTTATCGGATAATGTTTTTGATTTTTTAGTGAAGTTTTCTTTTATATATTATTATTTGTTTGATTTTTACATTAAATTTTACAAATGTATTTAAAGTTTATTATAAATATATTCTAATTATATTAGTTTGGATATAATGTATCATATTTAATATATTTACATATATATATATATATAATTATTTTATTTTTATATATAAATATATATACATATTTTATTTGGTCTTATCAACATTTGTTATATAATTGTTTGCTTATATTATTTAATTCTATTATTTTTAATACATTTGTTTCATATTTTGTTCTATATTTTATATAAATTAAATTATTTTAATTTTAATCATTTTATTATATATTTATTTTTATTAATTTAATTATTTTAATGCTATATAATATATAATATTCGAAAACCATTTCACTTTCAGATAGCTACCAAATAAATCTCACAGTATTTAAGGAAACTACTCGAAATTAAAAAATGAAATTGCATATTATTAATTATATATCGTATTTACTTATTCCTTACTACTTTTCCGTACTACTTTTAATAATAATTTAATTAAGGATAATCTCCTTGATAAATGAAATAAAGTGGGTTTTATTTATTATCATATTTTTGGCTGAGATGTTTTATGATCGCTTAGTAAATAGAGCTTTGCCTTCAATGATTGCTTCTATATTTATATACAATTTTAATATATATGTAATTGTACAAGTATATAAAATTTTTCGTTTTTATGAGCAGTATGTATGCTTGATAAAATTTATTTCAGTAGCCACTTTTCCATAGAAGTTTCTTTAGATTACCACAAATGGTTTCATTTTTAATAAATTTTTTATGCATTTTAATAATATAAAAAGTTTTACTATATATATATATATATATTAATAAGATTTGTATATATTTGTAGGCATGTTTCTATTTACGAAATATATACATAAAACAAGAAAAATAAAATAAAACATTTTTGAAACAGTAAAGAAGTTATAAACATAACGGGAAAAATAAAAATTATTTATAACAATTATACACAAAATTTATATATAAAAAAGTTATATTAAAAAAAATGGTAAAATTATGATATAATATTGCAAAAATAAAAATTGTGCAACGCAAATAAAAAATTAGCAATTAAAATACTAAACAAAATTCTAAAATTAATATGTATATTATTAAATAAAAAAAAAGAATAAACTAAAATTACAATACAAAAATGTTATACTTTATTTTTAAAAAAATTTCGATATAAAAAATATTAAGTTATTTAAATTTAGAAATGATATTATTTTATTATATGAAAATAAGTTCAAAATGTTTTGTTTATTAAAATAAATAATATATTTTTACTATTAAGTTAATTTAATTTTATGCCATAAAAATCTGCAGGTTAAAAAAATTTTTAAATTATATAGGAATTAAGTAAAAACCTCAGAAATCCTTATAATACACCAAGCAAATATACATATATATAATAGTTAAAATCGCATTAGGAGTATAACATTCTCCAGTAAGCATTCAATTACTTGAAATTAATAAACTTTATATAGAAAACTATTGAGGGAACAGTTTTATTTTACACAAATGTTCATACGGTAAATAATAAACTAAATTTACAATGTAATATATATTATTAAATAATACAAAAAAAAAACAAAAAAAAACAAATAACCAAAAAAAAATTTGTTACATTTTAAATAGTTTTATAGATAAATTATATACAAAAAAATAAGCCTGGCTTAAATACATATTTTAAATTTAAACTTAATTTAAAAAAGAAAACAACAAAACCAGAACAACAACAAGTTTACAATTTTTAATATTAAATTTAAGTAGAAATTAAGTTTAAGTGCATTGATTTATTTATAATTACATTATATACATTTACATAAAAAAAAAGAAAGCAAAAAAAGTTTAAAGGAATATTTGCATATAAAATTAACAAACTGATATATACAAATTATAAAAGGTAATAGTGAAATACTTAAAAGAGCAAATAATAAATAATTAAAAAATAAGAATTAACATATAAAAAATGCCACGCATTAAACAATTAATTTATATATATATATATATATATATATACTTATATATATTAAAAAAAAATAAAGAAAATGGTTATAGGAAAATAATTGAAAATAAAATTATTCATTTTCTTTAGTCAATAATCACCATACATATTAAGACCCTTAAATATATACGTAAAATATATTTATAAAATTTGTATTATAGGCCAAATTACATTAAACGATGCCATTTTTATTATAATAACTACGATTAATTATTATAAGACAAAAAAAAAATTATTTAGAAATCGATATGAAGAAAAAATTTGTTTATAAAACAAAAATATGATTTGTTGTACAAATCAAAATGCAGCAAAGATTTAAGATGAAATGTTGTTGTAGTGAAATTAAATTTTTAAGCAATTTAATTACCATATAAAAGAAATAAGAAATAAAATTAAATTATACATAAAATAGGAATAAAGAAATTAAATTATTCATTGTAAGTTACTATTAAGTTAGACATTTTTTGAATGCAAATAAAACTTTTCCATATAAAAAAAAATTGTTTTACTTTTCTTTTAATTAACCATACATACATATAAGTTTGTGAATTAAGTCTATTATTATTACTTTTCATTGGGACCTGAAGATCTATTGGGCCTCCTTTATGCAGTTAGAGTATTTCTCTAAGTCGAACTTACATTTTAAGTTGTAGTATTGTACCTACATCACATTCGATATAAAAACCACCCATCTAGGTACTTCTAACGGTTATGCAGCAGTACCTGGCGAATTTCCAGCAACTACTTTGAGCTTTCATTCTCTATTATACAAAACCTACAGGTTCCATCACGGTAAGTCCCCAGTTTTTACTGATTGTAAAAATATTATCAATTGCTAACAATTGATAATTGACTCCTAAAACGTTAAATCGATCTGTATGATATATTAGGTGTAAGGGGGTCATTATTTATATTTTGAGCCTAATAATGAAAAAAATACTAACTTGTCGTTGAAAATTGCTTTATTGTTTCTCTAAGTATTCTCCTTTATGATTAATATATTTTTGCATGCGTTCGAACCATTTGTCAAAGCATTTTCCCAATCTTCTTCATACTATAAAAACATGCTTTTTAAATGAAACAACGGCTTTTTCCGCCTATAAAAATCCTTATGCACGCAATTTAATTTTATATACGACGAATAACCCATCAATACGATTTTTTGAATGTTCCAATAGTCGGTTGTTAGATGAGATATATGAGTACATGCGTAGTCTTGATCGAGGTGTAAAATGATACGACAGTGCTTGTTTGTTTTCCGTTCTTCGCTGCAGACTTTTGGGAAACGGTAAACAAATAGTTGTATACCATTCGGAATTCACCGTTTTGCGTGCCATACAGTCGACTGCTGTTTACGTTCCGGTTTATACGCATATATTCATGATTCATCACCTGTTACAATCTTATACTCGTATACGTTTTTTGAAGCACCGCCATTGTACTTCATTAGCTTTTGTGTGCACCAATTGACACGAGCATTTGTTTGAGATTTTGTCAAATGATGGGAATCCAACGAGAACAAGCCTTTCCCACGACTAAATGATCGTGCAATATTTTATATATGTTGGGGGAACTCAATCTCACAGTTTGAGTAGTAAAATATTTATTATTATTTCTATTATTTTCCAAATATATGGTTTTAGTTATCTGTATTTTGCGATGTATAAGTTCAATCGGAATATGCTAAATTACTAAACAGTTTAGTAATTGAGCACAAGTCAAAGATGGACACTAGCACACTAGCAAAGAGAAAATACAGTTTTCCTTTGATAAAGACGAAAACGCAAGTCAAGCGCTGAAAATGTGAATAGTTAGTCCTGGTACTGTAATAGCCAATCATGCGCAATTTTGATTTTGTCGATTACGTTCCGGTAATTTCGATGTCAAAACTGCACCACGGATTGAAAAACCAATTGTCGAAAATGTTGATAAAATTATGCAAATTGTCGAGTCCAACCAGTTTGCTCTGTTTCAATTGCCCAAGAGCTAAAACCGTTGGGAACCACTTGAACAAGGCTGAATACAAAAAGAGCACAATATATGGGTGCCACCCGAGTTAACGCGAAAAAACTTCATGGACCGAATTTTCACTGAATTGCTGCTGAATCGTAACAAAGTCGACCCATTTCGGAAATGGTTGGTAAATGATGATGAAAAGTGGATCATTTACGACATCGCCAAGGGAAAACGATCGTGGTCGAATCGCGGTGAGCCAGAATTGATAGCTAGGAAAGTTTTGATATGCGTTTTGTGGGACTGACAGAATTGACAGGAGAAGAATTGATTTCTATCAGGACAACGCCAGGCGACACGCATTGATAATGACTCGCCAACAACTCCGAGAGCTTTGTTGGCAAGTTCTTATGCATCCACCCTATAGTCCAGACTTAGCACCAAGTGATTACCATCTATTCTTGTCCATGATGAAAGGTTTTCTAGTGAAAACTTCGCTTCAAGAGAGGCTTGTGAAAATCGAAAGTCTTGGTTTTTTAATAATAGAGATGAGGACTTCTATGAGAAAGGCATAATAAAATTACCTGCAAAATGGCAACATATTATCAAACAAAATGGTGCATATTTGATCGGATCATTCTAACTATAGTAAATAAGTCTTCAATTTTATGCAAAAATTTTGGATTTCTTTTTATTACACCTATTATATAAATAAATAATCTGATCTGTTAAATAAATTCAGATTTAAGTGTTAATTATTAAATAACCAGTAATTTTCAGCTTTTTCAGGACATTTTTTTACCGACGTCTTTTTTGTTGGAATTAACGTATCTCATATTTCACAGTTGTAGAGCGTTAGAGGGATTCTCTATTCCTAAAAGGTTTAGGACCTTTTTTGTCTCTGATGCATTCTACCATGTAACATATACATTATATTTTATTATATTATGTTATTATATTATATTATTATATTATGTATTATTTTAAGTTTAGTTTTCATATGCATTTGTCCCAAGGTGAATTTAACTAAACAAAAATAATAAAATAATTTAATATATATAATAAAATAAAATAAATTTAAGTGAATTATTTATAATATAAAGCATTGTGTTGAGATTTTCGTTATGAAAACTAATAATAAGCATTATTTGTTGTGCATAGCAGTGTAAAAGCAGAAAAATTAAAAAAACAAAAATATAATTAATCCAAATCTTTAAGACTATGTTAATTAAATTTTAATTATAAATTGAGAATTAAATTGCAAATAGTGTAATCGTTCTAAGAATTAGCAGCGGCTGCAGTGCGGATATCCCACTTCACTTAAGTAAAGCAAGAAATAAAATAAAATGTTGAACCTTGAATCGGTTGCATGTTTGTGCCACGCCCGGCTTTATCTATTTTACGAGTCACTAGCACTGCTGAGGTGACTGTTACAATTTATTCAAATATTGAGCCGTGGTCACAGCTGTGTTGCTTGCTGTTCTGTGGTACGGTCAAATTAACCAGCCCACAAATATGAGCAGTGCATGAGTAAGTGTTAAAAAATTGAGTCCAGACCGGGCTTGCGTAATTTATATATAAAACAAAAGTGTTGGATGCATTAAAATAAAATATAAAATTTTGAATTTATTTAATATTTACTCAACTTTATGATCAATCAGTGGTGAATGTAGTTTAATAAAACCTCCAACTTAGCCACAGCTGCACCTATATTTCATTTGAAAAACTTGCATTAATTTAATAAGTCAAGCAAACGATATAATTTTATATTGCAACTTAAATAAATTAAATTATTTTCCTGAAATCAACCTATGAATTGCAATACTTGGAAAATAGTAATAAAAGGTTTTATAAGAAACAGAAATAAGTTTAAAACTTTATATTTTCGACTTCTTTGAAATATCAATATTTGACAGTAATTAAGCATATACCGGAAATACGATGAATGTTGTCCATGGTAAAAAGATTAGGATGTAAGAGTATATATTGAGTAATTAGCTACTTATAGTATATTCTTTCTACATGATCGCATTCACACGTGTGCTGATAGTTAAACATGATTTTAAAATATTACGAACTACCGAATACTGGGTCTTTAATAGATTTATTAGTAAGGATATTAAGAAAGATGTTAGAGATATTAAATAAATAATAAGTAAAAGAAAGTAAAAAGAATAATGTAGACAAAACTTTAAGAAACTATTGCAATAAAGCTACAAATACGGAAAGCAAGATTTGCCCAATTTGATAGGCAAAATGGAAACAAGAAGGAAGATTTACTGATTATTATATACAGTCAAACTTCCATAACTCGAAGTACCATTTTGCAAAGAAAAGGCTCGATTTATGGAGACTTCGAGTTTTTTTGAAATTGTATGTAATTTGCTTTCTAAGTTCGAGTTATAGAAAATTTGAGTTACAGAAGTTCGAGTTACGAAAGTTTAACTGTATATACGAAATAAAGATAAAGAGGAAGAAGTATTTAATATTATATATGTACTTTTAATAAGAAAATATTGGAAAGTTAATAAGATGTTCATACATCTAAGTACCACATTCGTTAGAGGTTTAATTTCAACGTAGAAAAATTCATTCCTGTCCTGCTAAAATGGATCAACATAGATTTCTGGATGAAGCGAGATAGAACTCCACAATGATACAATTAAATATTACAGAATATGCATTTTATAACGAAAAGAGAGAAGTAATATAACTTCCATATTTTTGGATTATAGAAGTTTAGTTAATACCACTAACATATGGTATACTTCTTTTAGTACAAAAAATTTCTTAGTGTCGATCGATAATTATAGATAGAAAATGGCTACACCACTATATTACGAAAATTTTTATTCTTATTTTTATTCATTACTAAGCTTTCAAGCAGCCCTCGTATATGCTATAAACACCAGTAAGATAAGTTATGAATGAGTCAAACATTAAAGTATATATGGTATATGAGTAGAGAATCTGAACAGTTGTAGAGAGACAAGTATGTGTGTTGTTTTTGATATGTACATGAATATATCGGGTTTAAAAAAATAATAACTAAAGACACTTCTTAAAATCTGTAGTTATTTTCTTAATCAATAGATGTGCTAACTCATATAAACATATTCAAGTCTCTGATACCGAAAAACTTTAAGATTATAATTGATATTTATAGAAGATTTGAAACCAATAGCTTTAATTACTCTCACATAAATCATAAAACAAAAAAGTTGACGTTATTTTTCTCTTGATGTGACGCGTTTATAACGAAAAGAAACTATTTAGAAGTTAAAATGGTTCGAATTGAAATGAAAAGACAACAACAAAAACAAAAGTTCAATTGTAATGCTTAATTTAATATTTTTTTGCTCTTCAAATTAATCCGGTTCTATATAATTTAGGATAATATGAACTATCAGTAAAACTACAAATTTTCAATTGGTATATGCATTAGTGCTTTCAATAGCTATCTATTGAAACCTAAAAACGTGGACTGTAAGAAATTAGGAAAAACTGAAGATTGAACTCTTTGAAATATGGGAACATCTATAAGTGCTAGAAATTTCATGGACTAATATATCCATGTTTTATATATTATATATAAAAACCGTGGTTAAACTCATCATAGTCTCTTGATCATTTGATTTCATTATTTGAGGGTTGTAGCTAATAAAAGCAAGTTTTATTAAGTAAACAGTGTTTAATCTTTTTGTTTAGTTAACAAATATATTGTTGACTGAAATGAGTTATTGTTTAAGTCGAACCCTACTAAAGCTATATATTATCGATGTTTGTAAGTACTAATGCAGTCTGCAAAGCTGGTATTTGTCAGGAAAATAGTTTGTTAATTGATTTGTTACTGTCGAATTCCACATGATCAGTCATTCAGACGATTGGGTATAATATCTAAACCACACCACATTGCTTCCGTCCAATTTGGATTTGGTGGTGGTTTGAAAGTAACTAGAAACATTTATTATATATTTTCGAGTTGCCATTAAATAGATCTTACGAATCTTTAAGAGTTTAATTAAAGATACGCAATATATTTTTTGTTAAGGTTTTCCATATACATTCCGGGGATGTTTAAAAACTATGAAAAGTAGAAAGAAAATAGGTATTATCTTATTTTTAAAGATTTCAAACTTGCATTTGCAAGATATCGTTAACTAAATCATCCATCGATGGCCACCCAGTGTTCGATTCTTTTTAACCAATTATGGATATTTACGCAAATAGGAAAAATGCCTTACTCCAAATGGTACGCTTTTCTAGAAGAAGTAAATTAATTGCGTTCATGTAAGAGTTCCAAAGACTACAAATGTTAACCGGTTCATGTGAACCATTTTAAACAGTTAAGAGAAAAAACATCCTATATAAAAAGTTGCATATGAACAGTAAAAGTCTGGTGCAATTTTTCAACATAAGTAACAACAGCAACTGCAACTGCAGCAGCAGCAGCAACAGCAGCAGTAATTGTTGCATGTTGTACATCGATGGCAAGTGGCTGCCAATTTAAGTAACGTGGCAGTTGTGGAATTGTTGATTTGGTACGTCCAACGAATGCAAATCGATTTACAAATCACAAGTCAGACAAGTCAACGCAGTTTTCGCTATTTCTTTCCAGTGCATTGTGCATCCAAAAGGGGGGAAGAATATTGCATGGCAGTACTGGTACAAGTTTCTTTAATTATTATTTAAAGATTGTTGGCTTATGTCATAAAAGCATCTTGGAAGACAATTGAAATACTTGATGCAATTCAGTTACATTAAAGAATCTTGCAGACAAATTCTTTATTTATTGTAAGTTTCGTTTAACACTCGACCCCCTCTGGCTGGCATTCCAGCTCAGAATTTGTTTAATTAATGGCACATGTTTGGAGTTATTAAAGGCATAATTGCTTGACGGAATTGATTATACTTGCGCTGTCATGAATGATTGCAAATTATTGCTTAACAAATTAAGATTTCATCTAGTAGGAAAAACACATATAGAAATTCTTTATCTACAATACTGTATATTAAGAAATGGATCTTATATTTTATGGGGTTTTCTTGAAGCTTTTTACTGAATTATAGATAGATTAATTATTTTTTAGAAAAAAGTGTACTAGTTTTCTACGTTGTACACAATTTATAGAAGTAGGTTTCTTTTTTTTTTTTGTTAAAAATTGTTTAAATTATATATTGGATCGTACACGAAACTATTTGCAGTTTTTGCCACTAAGTTGGTACCTATATGTTGATTATATCAAGTTAAACACGTGTTTGAAGGATGACATTTTAGGCTACATTTTTTGTGATGGCAGTCCTTCAATTCGTAAATCTTGAAATATCTGAAGAAAAATGTTATATGACGCTTTAACACTACACAAAAAAAGGTGAAACTGCTGCAAAAACAAAACAAAAATTGGAAATTTCGATGTCAAACATATACTTCGCTCTGGTTGATTCTGGTTCATCAATAAAAAAGCAAATCGAATTTTGCAACTGGTAAACCGAAACCGACATGCAATTTATCAAAAGATAGTGAACGCATTAATCATCAACCTCCCCCTGCGGGCAATGGGTTAGAATAATCCCGATGTAGGCATGCCTGTCGTAAGAGGCGACTAAAATCCCGGTGCTATCCCGATACTGTTTTATTGTGTGCATGGTAATAAGTGATACGGCACTTGCGCCACCCGACCGAAAGTGTAAATCTGGTGCTACGGGGGTCAGATGCCAGCAGTTTCGGCTGTCCTAGCCAAGTGACGGTTGGCGGAGTCGTAGCGGCTGTGGTCAGTACCCAAACTTACGCGGCAGGAATGAACGATATTTGTTTATTTACTACCGAGTGCTGCAATTCAAAGATCAGCAGAGGTTTCAGATGGGTCTGGTTCCTTATCAAGGAGGAAGTTACGTCCAGAACACATAACTTTATTAGAATTGGCGAAAACTTATTATAATTTCCAATGGAGCGTTTATCGGCGTAAAACTTTGATTAATGTGTTTGTAGAGCACCGTGGTCTTAAGTCTTAATGATAGGTACCCACGCTAAACAGCACTGTTTCTAATCATCAACCTTATTGCGATAACAATTTTGTTCAAACTTATATTTCAATATATTGTGTAGATCTTCTCATCTAAATATATCATTAAAATGTTCCACATGTGTTATCATTCAGTACTATATCCTTTTGAGGTCATTTTTAATGACTTATCGGCAAAAGTTTGCAATAAATCAGACATAACTCCCTTATCAAGAGGTTTTAAAGCGTCGAGAAGTTAATATATATACTCAAAAACAAGGTGCTTTGCATAATCCCACAAATAAATTCAGTGATGACAAATTATATGATCTTAATGGCTAATTTACATTATCAAAGTCAGGAACTTGGATGTTTTACCTGAGTAAATACCTTAACTACATATCTGAAAACCGTTTCTAAACCACCTTTTGCAAAGTAGCTCCTCTACTGACTAGACTATGACATTAAATTGGTTTAATGAATAAATAACAGAATTTCTGGAACTCAATTGGAAATATATTCATAATCTTATTTTACAATTAACTCGTTGTAACCATAATTTTTCTTTATAAATTTTAAATAATATGAAAGAAATATTAAAAAAGAAATCAAATTTAGATAAGTATGAACCTGTCCGAATATACTAAGTTTATTTATCTTCTAATAAAGATATTATATAAATATATATCTAAAAAACAGAGCATTATTAGCGAACATGATATTTATTCAATTTCATATTTGTACATACACGCATTCATATTTTACAACCATAATGAAAACAGTGAAAATAGCAGTATCAGCAGTGAAAAATAAAAGAAAAAACATAGCTGTAGAATACACTATATTTAAAATTCTATAATATGGAAGTAAATATATAAATATAAATAAATAAAATATAAATATATATAGTAATTTTAATGTTAAAGATATCCAGTGTAGTTATTAGACATCAGATAGCATACAAAGAAAAGTCAAAAATATTAAGAAAACATTAATAAAGTAATAGTAGGTTAAAAAATATTTTAAAATTATATTTAAAGATTACAATAAAAAAATAAGGATTTGAACTTATATTTAACCATATTTAAACATAAAATAATTTTAAAATGCAGTTAAAACAGATTTATTAGTAAAAGTGATCTCACATGACAGTTACTTTAATTGACGAGTAGTCACATATAATATAATTTATTTTAAAGCATAAATGGTAAAAAAGGAGAAATTATTATACAGTTATAGTCTCTGCTGTGGTCGTTTTTTGAATAAGTAACTATAATTTTTCCAATCAATATATCAAAATCAATTATATGATTGTCTTATTAAACTTCATTTATTATTATATCCTCATAAATGTATAACCTTTATGGACCTATTATTCTTTTGACAATATATTTTACGGAAGCTACTTACTTGATTTCATATTTATCCAATGAGTTATTTATTGAATATTATCATGTAGTTTAGTACTAAACTACTGCTACTAATATACTACTTTATTTAATATAAAAAAAATGTTAATAATTATTTTGTATAAGTAAAGGGATAAGATACTCATGCACACACGATAACAGTTTCCTCTTCTTTATACTAAAGTGACATATGAACCAGTGAAGACCTCTTATTTTAGGTATAAAAGCACTGAAAGCTATTATTTGATTAAACAATAAATTATTAAAAAATTTTTTTTAAAGAGTTAATAATTCGAACTTACCTCATCATTGAAGTCACTCCATTTGCTGTTTTGATTTTCTGAAACTTACAAGCTCTTCTTGGGTTTATAACTCTCCAAGGTTCAAAAATTCTACCATCCAAAAAAGGCCAAGGCGGGACGAAATCTAAACTTAACATGCATTAAGCTTTTAAGTAAATTTGAATTCAATAAAGAATTTTACTTGGAAATGGGAAATAAAATGCTTCAACAACTTCATATGAAATTATTACCATAAGTAACGCAAAGATGATAACGTGTTTCATTTTAAACTAAAATAGTATATACAATCTACAGTACAAGAAAAACACTGAATACTTTCTATTTAATTTCATATATATATAGACTAATATTAAATTAATTAGTAGCTAATTGAGAATTTTAATGAAGTGTGAACTGTATCGGTACTCGAATTTATTATTACAAGCTCGATGTTATTATTACCATATTACTTGTAGAGATTTTTTACACATATGTTATATATTTTTATAGGGTGACAAACTTTATTTTATGTAAATAATGCAACAAAGTAAATTTACCCATTGGTCTATATATTCATATTCCAATGTTATGTTTTAATTCTAATTAATAATCTTATTCCTATAATAATCTTATATAACCTATTATCAGTGGCGAGGCGTCGAATGGTTCAGAGTGTTCACCGAATACCTTAACAAAGCTTCCTTTTTAGATCTTTTTTTTATTAGGTAAATAATCTCGCTATTTTGCTATTTAACATTTTTTATAATAGCTTTTCCAAACAGATTAACATAAACACAAAACGTACAATACAAACAAAATCACACATACATATGTTAGTTACACCCAACATTACTTATAATTAATAAAAGAGAAAACACATTCCTCTTAAAATATTCTAAGGTTCAGAATAAAAACTGCACAGCGCTGCTTACAAAACATGTAAATGAAATCACATTCACATTGGGACTATTCAATATTGAATACATAATACAAAACATATAAACAAATATAAAAATAAAAGAGAAAACAAGCCCCGCAAATATGTACCTAAAATAATCATAACTCTTAAATTAATGCGTGCGAGCGGTTCAATAAAAATGTGAACCTCCAATGTTATGCAAAGTAAATACAAAAGAGAAAAAAATGACAGCGAAAATCGCTTTACATTTGACTAGAGGTTCAGTCGACGAAATTGAACCGCAAGTTCATACAAAGCGTGCAAATACAATCAAAATCACGGTTGCCGTTTTATATGGGCAAATGGTTCAGTAAAAAAATTGAACCGCGCATAGTAAATACAAAGTAAAAAAGTTAATGAATGCATGAGAGTTTCTTACTGTTATGTAGAGGTTGGAAAAAAACTAAAAACAAAGTCATTATTGCAATTTTATATAATATTTTATATAATATTTAGAAATGGATAAATGTGTGATTAAAGATTTGATTCAAATATCTTTTTTTAAACGATCTTCTGAAAAAAAGGTTTTAATTCATAAAATGAATAGACCAACTCCAAATATTAAGAATTCAGCTATTTACCATAAAAACCAGTGGATCACAGTCTGCGAACATTTAAATAAATTGTTTTGTTGGTCTTGTATGCTATTTGCTTGTGGAAAGGACAAAACTCAAAAGTAGGGGGAATACGTTATAGTTGGAATTCTGTTTTGATCAAATAGTGAACACCTTACCAAAAAGCTGACGCCTCGCTACTGCCTATTATATATGTATATCGAGTATTTTTTTATCTGCATGAGAACTTTATATGATAACAAACAAGACAGAAATATTGTAGGAATAAAATTTTATTATTATAATCTGGTATATTATTTCATGGCACTTATTTTTTGAATATGATTTCCGGCATATGCACGCTGCGGCTACAAGTTACATAGTCCAATCGATTAGTCCAATTTTTGACTATTTGTTGCAATAAATGTGACCATAATGCCTCAAGAGTTGCTAGTTTGTCGTCATGAGCCCATGACAACATAGTCCCATAAAAAGTAATTAAGAGGCGTTAAATGGCACGAACGAGAGAGTCAGTTAACAGGACCACGTTTGAAATAAAGTTGTTACCAAATTGATTACGCAATAAATGGATTGTTAAGCGCTCTGTATGGCAAGTTGCGCCGTTTTGTTGGAACTGGAACTAAATAACATTGATGTTTAATTAAATAATTTTTGGAATCCAGCAGGTACAATCAGATAATGTGTGAAGTATAAGTGATAGTGCGTGATTTTCGATGGCGACACCCTACTGGAGATTTTATTCTGGTTCAACAATTCTGGCTGACCTGACTAATAAAGTTTAGTTATAGGAGTATTGTGGGGGCTGTGGTTAAAACTCAAAGTTACGGTAGTAGAAACTCTATAATCATTACTTTTAATCGATGTGACCTAAAAATCAGTAGAAATGTTATATAGGTCCCACATACATTAAGACCGAAAAGTTTTCGGAAATTCTCATTTAAAATTCGCGCGCTGTATATTTTTCGATATTTAAGGTTTATGTAGTTTGGCAGCACTGTCCTTAATTACTATGCCAAAAATGAGCGCGATCTGTCAGACAGTTCGTTTACGGCAGCTGTTGAAACCAGTTCACCTCAGTAGTGCGTTGCGAAAAAAACAATGGAAAAAAATATTGAACAAAGAGTTTGCATCAAATTTTGTGTTTCGAACGAAATTTCGTGTGCAGAATCGTTGCGAATGCTACAAAAGGCTTATGGGGAATCAGTTTTATCGAAAACTCAAGTTTATGAGTGGTACAAAGCCTTTCAGGACGGTCGTACGACCGTCGAAGACATTTCGCAACGCACTACTGAGGTGAACTGGTTTCAACAGCTGCCGTAAACGAACTGTCTGACAGATCGCGCTCATTTTTGGCATAGTAATTAAGGACAGTGCTGCCAAACTACATAAACTTAAAATATCGAAAAATATACAGCGCGCGAATTTTAAATGAGAATTTCCGAAAACTTTTCAGTCTTAATGTACTTTCAATGATGAAACTATATTCAAACGTATAGTTTTAGTTGATACAGGCGAAGTTCTTTGGAATTTTAATGGGGGTATTGTTAGGTATTACACTGTTACATCTGCTAAGAGCATCGTGTTGTCAACCCCGAACGGTTGGTAATCACGTTAATAAATTTTAGATTATGTTCTTGAAAATAGCTTGAGATGAAATTAATACACATTACTTATTTAAAGATATAGGAGCTAATCTAATGGATCAATTAACTTGTTGAAATAGTATTTATTTGGATTTTTTCGTTGTATATCATTCCAATTATATTAGAGCTCCGGGATACGAGTTCCTAGTAGGAAAGATCATCATTATTCCCACTGCTCAGAGCATAAGCCGGCACAATTGTTACCAATGGTGATTATTCTGTATGTATTTTATAATTTTTGAAACAAAAATGATCTTTCTTTTAGCTTAGATTTCAATTATTAAAACATCATTAAGAGCACATTGCAAAAAAATGCACTATTAGATGTAATTCATATATTGTGAAACTATAATAATGATCTTAAAAGCTTTCAGTACATATGTAGTTTATGCTACAAAGGTTAGTCGGAAGGAATATAAGTCTAAGGTTTGCAACGGAAAGTTTAGTACTATTTTAGTTGTACAAGCAAGGAAATGTGAATGTCAATATTAGTTTTCTTGAATTTAGTTAAATTTTTTATTGAATTTAATTATTTATATTATTATTAATTTCTTTTTTTACTAATTTCGCAAAAAATATGTCAGAATAGAGGTACCATATTGCATTCTACATTGGAAACATGTCGGGCGTAGCTGTTAAGTGATATACGATGCGCTAATTTCTTTCTATGGCTGATTGCAGGCACTTACGACTTTAAGTCGATAATGGCAGTCACAATTCCGTCATACGATTTAGTGCTTCAAAGGCGAAAGATCTTCACAAATTGTCGTAAACAGATTTTATATTTTTTGTTGTTGAAATGTTCACCGGTCGGACTTACGAACAAGAGTAGAATATGCGCCAAAGAATGTTGCACTTTAGAAAGAAATTGCACTAAATGAACATAGAATAGGAACGCAGCACCAAAGTAGATTTACGAGTTTGTCGATCGACAAGATCGTTGTAAGCAACTTGCAGAGCAAAAGCTAAAACTAAATTGCATGAAGCAAATGCTGCAACCGATCGCTGCAACTGATCTTTAAAAATAATTTGTTGTTGAAGACACTTTAAACTGGTTAAGCATAAGTTTACTAGCGTGATTTCCTTTCCTGTTACTTGGAATGGTTTTCTTTTTTTTTTCAATTTTAACTTTTTCCTTGTTTTGGTCTCTTTGCGTTTGGCTTGAACGCTAAACCCGCGGTGGGAATATAAAATACATAAGATCGTATATATTTTCATGTTGCATTAATTACCACAGCATCATTACGATGGGCACCCTACCGGCAGCAACATTTATCAGCAATTATGCACGCAGTTACCTGCCGCCGTTTGGTGCAAGGATGCAAGTGGTAACATAACTTTTTGTTAAATATACATTTAAAGTTTTATCTTTGTTTCTGTGCCACAACACTCGTATCTCGTCTTGATTATCGCTGAAGTGCTGCTTTGCTGCTTTGCTTCTTCGCTCCTTTGTATACTCAAAACTTGTGCATGAGGAAAGTGTCGCATAATCAATGTTTGCAACGATTTCATCGGTAACTTGTCTTCTACTGTCCACTGCCTCATTGTACAATCTTCTTCGACTGTCGGAAACAACAACAACTTTAGTAACAACACTAACAACACTAACAACACTAACAACAACAATAGTCAGCAACAGGAAAAAGTACATATTTGCTGTTGAGGTGCTTTCGTGCAAAGTGCAAAAATGTTTACTGCATTTGTGTCTGATCTTGCATACTGATCGGTGATCAATTTGAGTGATTTTAAATTGATTATGGCCTAAAGGCTAAATTAAAAGTTAAAGGAGCTGAGCTATATGCGACTCGTTGGCTTTTTATTTTAATTTCGATTTAACAGTACAATCGCATGCAATCCAACTTATTTTTTATTTACCTTAATTTATTATTTTTGGTTAAGAAACTAAAATTAAAATTGTTAATTTTCTGTAAATTTCACTTTGTGGCTTGGAAAGTTCTTGTTAGTTTGTTTGGTTTCAATCTTTGGTTAGCAGTTTTTTAGATAAGACACGTTTATGGGCATCGGTCTTGCATGTGTGCTACTAAAATAAAATAGCATTAGTTTTATAATGAAAATGATTTTAATTTTTGCATTAATCTTCGTCAAAAAAGGTAGGTAAAAGCAAAATTCCAACCGAAAATTTATATCATTATTTGCACGCAAATGTGTAGTTTTTTATGCCAAGTAGAAGGAGTAAAATTAGACACAAGCGCAGATTAAATTCTAGTCTTAGACATTAAAGATATTAAAAATTTTGTTACCGTTTTGAAAAATTATAGGTTTTGCTTTAGTGCGTATGCTTACTGAATAGTAAACATCGCATACAAAATATTATCTTAAAATAATGGAAGCTATAATGATATAAAGATTTGAATAATTTTAAAATGCGCTCATCAAAAAACCTATGTCCTCGAGCAAGTGAGAATACCAAGACCCAAGTAGAATGTATGCAACAAATTTTAAAGAAATTTTTTTTAAAGGATGCAAAGAATCCTTATGAAACATATTTATAATTTATTTATCACATTTATTTAACATAAGCACATAACTATGTTCTTCAGTGAAGCGGGTGTTGTTTTTTCTTTTTAAGTCCCTGAATTATAACAGCTACAATTTGAGATTCTACATATATGACTAAGTGTCTATATAAATAGATATAAATAATAGTTTGAAGAACTGGACACATTACATTTTAGACATGTATTTAAGATGGTGCAGTAGTTAAGGGTGGAGGTGGTAGCCTGTCATACAGAAAGACTAGCTTCAGAAATTGCATAGATTATATTGTGGAATAAACAAAGTACGACAAAATTTTTTAACAGGTTATGGTAGATAGATTTTTAAGTGGTTCTAACCCTATGGTGTTCAGTTATACTTTAACATAATGAGTCTATTGGCCTAAGTAGATCCTTTAGGATCACTGTATAACCTTATCTAACTTAACCTACGGTAGACATAAAACCTAAGAAGTGACCATATTTTGATATCAAAATTCTAAGGTACCCTAGTTATTAAAGAGAAGTTTTATTGAAGATTTTGCTCTTTGAAACCATCGTGTTGGTTTAAAGAAACGGGTATTAATAAATATCCGTATTAACAGTGGTTAATAATTTCAGACAAACAATTGCAGAAGAGATACTCTACAATTGATAAAAGGCAGTGTTGTGCAATGACAGAATATATTTTCCTCTTAATTTTCTGACCCATTACTAAGGCAAAGTCGTTGAAAGCAGTTTTCAATTGAAATATGAGTCCATTATATAGAAAGTCCGACAAAAACTATTAAATTACTGTATATAGAATACAGTTTACTAATTGCAGACTATATTATATGAGAAATGGGACAAAGCCATTGAATGGATTAAATAATCGCATATGAACAGTATCCATAGTGACTTGTCAGTAATATCACTTAATACTAATATCTATACAAAAAGTTTAATAAGATCAGTAGATTTTAACTCATTAGGAAAAATACTTATTATTTCCTAAAAGTATTTTAATAATTTTTTATTTTGTTAGATTGTTTTTGCTGATATTCATCTCAGTAGCATTAATACAACAGTATTAATTAATTTCTTTGTTGAGCACTTGAGAATATCTTGAGTACTATTAGATGAATACCTCAAATAAGATAAAGTAGAATGAAAGAAGTTTACTGTTACGTTGCATTCCAAATAAAAACATAAAAGAGTTATACATATTAAATTCTTGTCAAACAAAATGCTGAATCCCATTTAAAGTTAATACGTCCTTAAATGTACGCTTAGAGGCATTTCTATATATTATAAATGCTCTTTTAGTAGAAGAAAAAAATGAACTTTAAATGAACTTTACAATAATTTTTGAAAACGAACAAGTCATAGCGCCTGAAACCCTTAGATCGCCAGTGGGTGGCATGTGTGGTAAAGGAACAACAGTTCCAGTTGGCATGCAGAAACAAGACAATGGCATGTGGCACTACTGGCGGATCTTTTTTTCTGCTGTTTTAAAGCATATATCGTTCAGTCATAAACTCAAAATTTATGCATTTATTTTCGTTGCTGACATAAATTTATGATAGTAACCAGTGTTTAAAGCTGCCGCATCACGAAAATATCAGAAAATCTTTTTTCGTATCTTCCTGAACTAATATACATTCGCGTACGTGTTTCTCGTATAAAGAAGCTCAGAAGTGCTTGTACGTGTTGTATAACATGATCACTTGCGCCTCTGATGATCATCTTGCCAACTTACATTTTAACTTATTCAATGTGAAATTTTTTTACAATGTCGGGCCCGGGCATACATTTTGCATTGCAGGAGTGCAGTTCCTTAAAGTTGCTTAAAATACTCGTAAATTTAAGTTGATGCCTTGCGCGAGCTCTCATATGAAATGCATCTCTTATTTGTTTAATTTTTTTCTCAAACTTCATGAAATTATTCGTAATGTCAAGTAAAACAATGCAGTAATGTTTACTAATGCACTTGTAAAAATTTCTAAAATTACCGTGACGTGAAAAATATTTAAAACATTTATATTTGCCATATAAAAATATTACACTTTAAAAATACTGATTAAAATTTTTTATATATTTTTTATTCATAGAAGGCAATATCAATAAGAAAACTATTTTTATGTAATAAATATATAGTCAAGCTATAAAAAATTAAGGTTAGGGCTGACAACTTGAACCGATCTATTTAACACGATTAGAATAGTATTTACCCTATGTAGATTCTGAATAAAAAATATTCGAAATTCTTAAGTATAATATAAAATATCAGCGTTCTTGAATGCAATATACCAATATCAGCACTTAATCCAATGCTCTATACATAATTCGTAGGCTGTTTGAGATATAGCCTTTATTGAATTTTCTTTTATGGTCGTTGAATCTTATGGGAAAAAATAAAGCATTACATCTATCTGATGCACAATATGTAAAATTATGAAAAAATTCAGAAACAACTATCTCTGTTACAGTAATGCTAAGACTATCGATTCAATTGTATATAGCAGACAACGCTTTTGGGTCTTGTGGCACAAAATGACGCATTTTGAATTTGGATTTGTATCTTTATTCTTATAAAACAAAATTTAAAGTTCGAAGAGATAGATTGTTGATTCTACTTAGAAACACAAGAGACTTCCAGTCACATTCTTTGTCCACTCTTGATCTTGATCAGGTAGAGGTCACTGCGTCAAGAATTGCTTTCCCCTTCTGATATTGAGGACCCTCAACGGGTGAAATTTTGGCTTTCATTCAAAGAGCGGAATGCCGTTTGTTCGATTAGGGTCTATAGCAGCACAAAAGATCAACTATGGTCGCGGTGTTCCGTTAGGAGAGGGTTCCGTGTTTATTTCTATTCTATTCAATTCTAACTTTTGGAAGACGAATTTTCAATAATGATGACAATTTTTCACGAGGATCCACCTGGCAAAAATAAAATTATAGCATTTGGTGCAGTAAAAATCCTTAACTAACTGTCAATTGATAATAACATTCATAAAAGTTACTGTATATATATATTATTTTGGCATTGTTCTGCGAGAAATTTCTGTGCTTATACGGAGAATCTGCAAACTATTGACGCTTTAAAAATTAACATCCATCATTTAAAAATTACCATTAACTCATTGAAAATTACCTCAAAACGATTCACTACTGTATGTTGTCCTTTGAAGAACAATTGAATGACAATTTTTGTTCCCTAAGTGCTATCAGACTTAAGGTTATAACTTAAGAAAGATTGTGACCAAATGGAAATTGAAAATAAAATAGGAACAACCTTTGCAATCAATTAGAGTTGTTGATTTTTCTTTTGGGTTATTTTTCCAGATAGCTTTCATTGTGATGATTAATCCTTGGTATAGATATAATGGCTACATACCGACTATTTCTAGAATATTAGTAACTTCATTCTGCAATTTCTGAGAGATGCTAGCATGACGATGTTTTTGGTTGAAAAAGCACAATTGTTTGCCATAAGCAACATACTATAAAATATTTCATAGACATTAACTCCTCCTCCAGTATGTTAACTCCTGGAGAGACTTGGAAAAAATTTTTTTACTTGTACGACGTTGTTGTTGATTGTTGTGATATGTTGGCGTACGGAGCAATTGTTTTATTTAGTCCGATATCTTAACTTGATATCTTAACTTGATATCCTTACTCGATATCTCAACCCGGTATCTTACCTAGTCCGATAACTAGGTTACATCGGAAGAAACTGTCTTGAATATTGAAAATTGAACATCTTCTTAATTTTGCTGTTACAAAATATTATTTATGAAAATGATGCCTGTGAGTTATTTTATTCTCATGCTCCAAAAGGATTCACGCCACCTCTGTTTTACAGTACTACATTTCTTTAGTAGTTTCAATGATAATGACAAAATGAAATCTCAACATTCCATTCGTCTTTGTAGTCAAAATTGAATGACATTTTTTTGCATTTCGATGACAGACAAATTAACTGCAATTAATCTTAAAAATGCACCAAATATTCCTACACAAAATAAAGTGTTTTGCATAAAGTGTTTCCGGTCAATGCCCAAATCTTATGCGTGTCTTTACAAATCATGACAGGTGATGAAGATGAATATCGTTACAGCTGCGAGCGTAACACCAGAAAGTTGTGTTATTTGAAAGTGGTCAGTATGTCTTATCTGCCAGTCACACAGGCGCCTACTCTGTCAATCAGCATGCAATGACGATTTCGTCAAGTAAAATACGCAGACTTAAGATCAGCTCATCTTATAGTTGCCAGCAGTTGTCATATTGGCTATCTTAAGCATTTATGCGAATATTGGCATTTTAATGCCTTCTTCAAACAAAGTATAAGCGCAAAGCTCAGCTGGCCGATTGCAAAACATGTCCGCCTTAAATTTATCCATTATTAAATCCAATATTAAAAATGTAAAGATTTAATTTTCATCCAACTGCACTGGTAGGAAAGTGTTTTGTCATGTTTAAATTGGCTGGATGTTGAGGCCAAAGTAGCCGCTGGGCGAGGTGTCCACGGCAATTAACGTGCGTTGTTGTATTTTTATTGTTGGTGCTGATGTTATTGTTATTGTTGTTGCTGTCGCTGTTGTTGTTTAGTTAGTTCGGAAGATTACCTGAAAGACAGTTGTAGGATAACGTGTTACTGAAGAATTTGTCGCTATCTCAGCGCTGCTGGTGGGCAAATCATACGCATTGCAATTGACACTGAACTGATAATGAGTTGCTGACGTTTTGAATTACCACATTTTGTTGCCGTTTACAATTTAATGAAGGTACATCGTTCGAATACAGTCTTAGACCGGTTCGTAGATAGCTCAAGCCATTAAGACATAAATGCAAAGATTAATTACGATCTCAATTGAATGTTTTTTTTGGATTAATATTGAAAATTAGAATTACGTGGGAAGGCAGTGGGAAAACAATTTTTGAATTTACTCTTCTATTTAAATAATTAAGGAATTTTTGATTTTTAATTATAATATTTGCTATTTATTATTTATTTATTTAAAAAGTAATATATTTAACCATGTAACATAATTTGTTATATTTTATAAACAAAAGCTTAGTTATAACATAGCTAAGAATTGACTACTTTTAAGTTTGAAAACGTTTATTCAAACGATTCTTTTGCATTATTGTATATGTATTGTATATGTATATATGTATTGTATATGTATATGTTCAGAAGCTACACATATATTTAATATACTATATGTGTAGCTCATGAATGCTGTTTTTGTCTATGCTGTATATTTTCTGTTAGTGGTGTTAGCTGGCACATTAACTGTTAACTAATACATTTTTAATTTAATGTATATGTTTAAGATAAGTTATCTACATGAGTCAATCAAAGATTAATTAAACTAAAATTATTTTTTTTATATAAATTAATTGATCTATTTGGCAAAGTATATTAGGTACACTAAGATTGAAGAGACTCCACATTTTGAAACTCATAATATGGGATATAAACACAGTGTTTTCTAGCCTATTACATTAACTTCGTCAAATGAATCATGAGAGTAATTCATTTTCATCCCTAAGTCTATAATTTGATCCATGAGCACAAATGAGAGTATGGAGAAAAAATTGCATCCTTACAGTGTTCCAATTTAACAATAAATACTTTGAAACACATAGTTCTAAAAAAATTTTGGTTTTCGTATAGATAACTTTCCATGAATTAGATAGTTCTTCTAAATTAATTAATCGGTTCTTTACACAAGGAACCAAAGGTTTATTGAAAACTCGGTTAGTTTACATTGAAGAGAATTAATGGAATATAAATTATATATTTTTGATTTGTTTAAACTTTTAAATAGTATTCGATTATTTTTTGTAGTTCAGTTGCTACATTCCAGCTGAAAGTCATGGCCCAATGCAAAGTCAATATGGACCATTATAGCAAATATTTGCTGTATTAATGTACATAATGATGAAAGCAGAACACCATCTTTTACTGGAAGAGAAAAACGCTTTAGTACTTTATTCTATACTGTTTATTCTACATTGGCTTTAACAAACAATATTTTTTAAGTATCTATTTTAAAGTATGTACAGATAATAACATTATTCGTTCCAGAATTATAGTACTCGATTTTTCCAATGATTTATTTTTCCTGCCTTATTAAATACCTAAAAGATCTGAATAGAGGGAGTATGAACATCATTCATGCTCAAGACATCATAGACCAACAATATCAATATAGTTTTTGCAAATGCTAGGCAATAACAAATAAAATAATAGTTGTCGACTTTCTATTCACTTGAATACATGATGATATTCACACTGATCCATATGTGTTGTGTCCTGTGATGATTTAGATATTTCAGACATTTCTTTCAGACAATTTTAAGACATTTCTTTTTAATTGAATAAGAAGTTCCGAAAGACCATTGTCAGATTTTTACAAAGCGTTTGCTTATCCTTCACGTTTTCATTTCGGTTAATTTTTTTTGGTGAACAAAGTTTACAAATTCATTGAACCGACGAAGAAATTCTACAGACTTTTGTTCGAGTTCGACATCTACTTCTCCTAAAAAGTCATCATACTACCAATTAAAAAAAATATAAGTTTACTTTTGGTGTGGTGTCATATATTGAAAAATGTTTCCTTAATACGTTACAAAATTGTTCAACCAAGCTTCTTTTTATTTGCTTAGATTTTCATATATACAAAGAGTTATAATATACAGACTGTGATCAAAATGCGACGAGAGTTTTGGATTAAAATTGAGGTTCTTATTTAATGAGTCGAGCATGTTTCGTTAATTGGTTGAATTGTCAGTAATGTGGTGTTAAATATCTGGTAGTTATAATGCTTAATTTGTGTTTGGCATACGTATAAGTTAGACATATATCACAATTTTTCGCCATTTTTCGTTTAGAACAGAGGGTTAGTGTAGAATTTTTTGTCACGCACGTGGCGAAACAATCAAACCCTTAAAGAAGGTCTCTGACGATGATTCTATATCACAATTACGAGTTTATTATTGAAGTACTGCTTATTGTATTATTATTGTATTGTTTATTATTGATGCTGCTTAATGATGGGAAGAGTTACCATTAGAGAGGTTGTTAAATAAGTACTCGTAGGAATATTATGTGGAGCATGCAATATGATTTCTACGAATGTTTTGGCTAAAATAAAAATGGCGTATTAGATTTTTTGAAAGTTGATGCATTTCAAACAACTGGTGCAAAAAATAATTTCACTGTAATGCTAATACCTACTACCCAGATATACAACTTTCCGACTTTTTTCTAGTTTTTTATTATGTATACTAAACTTAAAAAGATACTAAAAGGGTAATGCTTTTCCTGAAGAATAAACATACATTAAGACCGAAAAGCTTTCGGAAATTCTCATTTAAAATTCGCGCGCTGTATATTTTCCGATATTTTAAGTTTATGTAGTTTGGCAGCACTGTCCTTAATTACTATGCCAAAAATGAGCGCGATCTGTCAGACAGTTCGTTTACGGCAGCTGTTGAAACCAGTTCACCTCAGTAGGGCGTTGCGAAAAAAACAATGGAAAAAAATATTGAACAAAGAGTTTGCATCAAATTTTGTGTTTCGAACGAAATTTCGTGTGCAGAATCGTTGCGAATGCTACAAAAGGCTTATGGGGAATCAGTTTTATCGAAAACTCAAGTTTATGAGTGGTACAAAGCCTTCCAGGACGGTCGTACGACCGTCGAAGACATTTCGCAACGCACTACTGAGGTGAACTGGTTTCAACAGCTGCCGTAAACGAACTGTCTGACAGATCGAGCTCATTTTTGGCATAGTAATTAAGGACAGTGCTGCCAAACTACATAAACTTAAAATATCGAAAAATATACAGCGCGCGAATTTTAAATGAGAATTTCCGAAAACTTTTCGGTCTTAATGTATGTTTATTCTTCAGGAAAAGCATTACCCTTTTAGTATCTTTTTAAGTTTAGTATACATAATAAAAAACTAGAAAAAAGTCGGAAAGTTGTATATCTGGGTAGTAGGTATTAGCATTACAGTGAAATTATTTTTTGCACCAGTTGTTTGAAATGCATCAACTTTCAAAAAATCTAATACGCCATTTTTATTTTAGCCAAAACATTCGTAGAAATCATATTGCATGCTCCACATAATATTCCTACGAGTACTTATTTAACAACCTCTCTAATGGTAACTCTTCCCATCATTAAGCAGCATCAATAATAAACAATACAATAATAATACAATAAGCAGTACTTCAATAATAAACTCGTAATTGTGATATAGAATCATCGTCAGAGACCTTCTTTAAGGGTTTGATTGTTTCGCCACGTGCGTGACAAAAAATTCTACACTAACCCTCTGTTCTAAACGAAAAATGGCGAAAAATTGTGATATATGTCTAACTTATACGTATGCCAAACACAAATTAAGCATTATAACTACCAGATATTTAACACCACATTACTGACAATTCAACCAATTAACGAAACATGCTCGACTCATTAAATAAGAACCTCAATTTTAATCCAAAACTCTCGTCGCATTTTGATCACAGTCTGTATATTATAACTCTTTGTATATATGAAAATCTAAGCAAATAAAAAGAAGCTTGGTTGAACAATTTTGTAACGTATTAAGGAAACATTTTTCAATATATGACACCACACCAAAAGTAAACTTATATTTTTTTTAATTGGTAGTATGATGACTTTTTAGGAGAAGTAGATGTCGAACTCGAACAAAAGTCTGTAGAATTTCTTCGTCGGTTCAATGAATTTGTAAACTTTGTTCACCAAAAAAAATTAACCGAAATGAAAACGTGAAGGATAAGCAAACGCTTTGTAAAAATCTGACAATGGTCTTTCGGAACTTCTTATTCAATTAAAAAGAAATGTCTTAAAATTGTCTGAAAGAAATGTCTGAAATATCTAAATCATCACAGGACACAACACATATGGATCAGTGTGAATATCATCATGTATTCAAGTGAATAGAAAGTCGACAACTATTATTTTATTTGTTATTGCCTAGCATTTGCAAAAACTATATTGATATTGTTGGTCTATGATGTCTTGAGCATGAATGATGTTCATACTCCCTCTATTCAGATCTTTTAGGTATTTAATAAGGCAGGAAAAATAAATCATTGGAAAAATCGAGTACTATAATTCTGGAACGAATAATGTTATTATCTGTACATACTTTAAAATAGATACTTAAAAAATATTGTTTGTTAAAGCCAATGTAGAATAAACAGTATAGAATAAAGTACTAAAGCGTTTTTCTCTTCCAGTAAAAGATGGTGTTCTGCTTTCATCATTATGTACATTAATACAGCAAATATTTGCTATAATGGTCCATATTGACTTTGCATTGGGCCATGACTTTCAGCTGGAATGTAGCAACTGAACTACAAAAAATAATCGAATACTATTTAAAAGTTTAAACAAATCAAAAATATATAATTTATATTCCATTAATTCTCTTCAATGTAAACTAACCGAGTTTTCAATAAACCTTTGGTTCCTTGTGTAAAGAACCGATTAATTAATTTAGAAGAACTATCTAATTCATGGAAAGTTATCTATACGAAAACCAAAATTTTTTTAGAACTATGTGTTTCAAAGTATTTATTGTTAAATTGGAACACTGTAAGGATGCAATTTTTTCTCCATACTCTCATTTGTGCTCATGGATCAAATTATAGACTTAGGGATGAAAATGAATTACTCTCATGATTCATTTGACGAAGTTAATGTAATAGGCTAGAAAACACTGTGTTTATATCCCATATTATGAGTTTCAAAATGTGGAGTCTCTTCAATCTTAGTGTACCTAATATACTTTGCCAAATAGATCAATTAATTTATATAAAAAAAATAATTTTAGTTTAATTAATCTTTGATTGACTCATGTAGATAACTTATCTTAAACATATACATTAAATTAAAAATGTATTAGTTAACAGTTAATGTGCCAGCTAACACCACTAACAGAAAATATACAGCATAGACAAAAACAGCATTCATGAGCTACACATATAGTATATTAAATATATGTGTAGCTTCTGAACATATACATATACAATACATATATACATATACAATACATATACAATAATGCAAAAGAATCGTTTGAATAAACGTTTTCAAACTTAAAAGTAGTCAATTCTTAGCTATGTTATAACTAAGCTTTTGTTTATAAAATATAACAAATTATGTTACATGGTTAAATATATTACTTTTTAAATAAATAAATAATAAATAGCAAATATTATAATTAAAAATCAAAAATTCCTTAATTATTTAAATAGAAGAGTAAATTCAAAAATTGTTTTCCCACTGCCTTCCCACGTAATTCTAATTTTCAATATTAATCCAAAAAAAACATTCAATTGAGATCGTAATTAATCTTTGCATTTATGTCTTAATGGCTTGAGCTATCTACGAACCGGTCTAAGACTGTATTCGAACGATGTACCTTCATTAAATTGTAAACGGCAACAAAATGTGGTAATTCAAAACGTCAGCAACTCATTATCAGTTCAGTGTCAATTGCAATGCGTATGATTTGCCCACCAGCAGCGCTGAGATAGCGACAAATTCTTCAGTAACACGTTATCCTACAACTGTCTTTCAGGTAATCTTCCGAACTAACTAAGCAACAACAGCGACAGCAGCAACAATAAGAATAACATCAGCACCAACAATAAAAATACAACAACGCACGTTAATTGCCGTGGACACCTCGCCCAGCGGCTACTTTGGCCTCAACATCCAGCCAATTTAAACATGACAAAACACTTTTCTACCAGTGCAGTTGGATGAAAATTAAATCTTTACATTTTTAATATTGGATTTAATAATGGATAAATTTAAGGCGGACATGTTTTGCAATCGGCCAGCTGAGCTTTGCGCTTATACTTTGTTTGAAGAAGGCATTAAAATGCCAATATTCGCATAAATGCTTAAGATAGCCAATATGACAACTGCTGGCAACTATAAGATGAGCTGATCTTAAGTCTGCGTATTTTACTTGACGAAATCGTCATTGCATGCTGATTGACAGAGTAGGCGCCTGTGTGACTGGCAGATAAGACATACTGACCACTTTCAAATAACACAACTTTCTGGTGTTACGCTCGCAGCTGTAACGATATTCATCTTCATCACCTGTCATGATTTGTAAAGACACGCATAAGATTTGGGCATTGACCGGAAACACTTTATGCAAAACACTTTATTTTGTGTAGGAATATTTGGTGCATTTTTAAGATTAATTGCAGTTAATTTGTCTGTCATCGAAATGCAAAAAAATGTCATTCAATTTTGACTACAAAGACGAATGGAATGTTGAGATTTCATTTTGTCATTATCATTGAAACTACTAAAGAAATGTAGTACTGTAAAACAGAGGTGGCGTGAATCCTTTTGGAGCATGAGAATAAAATAACTCACAGGCATCATTTTCATAAATAACATTTTGTAACAGCAAAATTAAGAAGATGTTCAATTTTCAAGACAGTTTCTTCCGATGTAACCTAGTTATCGGACTAGGTAAGATACCGGGTTAAGATATCGAGTAAGGATATCAAGTTAAGATATCAAGTTAAGATATCGGACTAAATAAAACAATTGCTCCGTACGCCAACATATCACAACAATCAACAACAACGTCGTACAAGTAAAAAAATTTTTTCCAAGTCTCTCCAGGAGTTAACATACTGGAGGAGGAGTTAATGTCTATGAAATATTTTATAGTATGTTGCTTATGGCAAACAATTGTGCTTTTTCAACCAAAAACATCGTCATGCTAGCATCTCTCAGAAATTGCAGAATGAAGTTACTAATATTCTAGAAATAGTCGGTATGTAGCCATTATATCTATACCAAGGATTAATCATCACAATGAAAGCTATCTGGAAAAATAACCCAAAAGAAAAATCAACAACTCTAATTGATTGCAAAGGTTGTTCCTATTTTATTTTCAATTTCCATTTGGTCACAATCTTTCTTAAGTTATAACCTTAAGTCTGATAGCACTTAGGGAACAAAAATTGTCATTCAATTGTTCTTCAAAGGACAACATACAGTAGTGAATCGTTTTGAGGTAATTTTCAATGAGTTAATGGTAATTTTTAAATGATGGATGTTAATTTTTAAAGCGTCAATAGTTTGCAGATTCTCCGTATAAGCACAGAAATTTCTCGCAGAACAATGCCAAAATAATATATATATACAGTAACTTTTATGAATGTTATTATCAATTGACAGTTAGTTAAGGATTTTTACTGCACCAAATGCTATAATTTTATTTTTGCCAGGTGGATCCTCGTGAAAAATTGTCATCATTATTGAAAATTCGTCTTCCAAAAGTTAGAATTGAATAGAATAGAAATAAACACGGAACCCTCTCCTAACGGAACACCGCGACCATAGTTGATCTTTTGTGCTGCTATAGACCCTAATCGAACAAACGGCATTCCGCTCTTTGAATGAAAGCCAAAATTTCACCCGTTGAGGGTCCTCAATATCAGAAGGGGAAAGCAATTCTTGACGCAGTGACCTCTACCTGATCAAGATCAAGAGTGGACAAAGAATGTGACTGGAAGTCTCTTGTGTTTCTAAGTAGAATCAACAATCTATCTCTTCGAACTTTAAATTTTGTTTTATAAGAATAAAGATACAAATCCAAATTCAAAATGCGTCATTTTGTGCCACAAGACCCAAAAGCGTTGTCTGCTATATACAATTGAATCGATAGTCTTAGCATTACTGTAACAGAGATAGTTGTTTCTGAATTTTTTCATAATTTTACATATTGTGCATCAGATAGATGTAATGCTTTATTTTTTCCCATAAGATTCAACGACCATAAAAGAAAATTCAATAAAGGCTATATCTCAAACAGCCTACGAATTATGTATAGAGCATTGGATTAAGTGCTGATATTGGTATATTGCATTCAAGAACGCTGATATTTTATATTATACTTAAGAATTTCGAATATTTTTTATTCAGAATCTACATAGGGTAAATACTATTCTAATCGTGTTAAATAGATCGGTTCAAGTTGTCAGCCCTAACCTTAATTTTTTATAGCTTGACTATATATTTATTACATAAAAATAGTTTTCTTATTGATATTGCCTTCTATGAATAAAAAATATATAAAAAATTTTAATCAGTATTTTTAAAGTGTAATATTTTTATATGGCAAATATAAATGTTTTAAATATTTTTCACGTCACGGTAATTTTAGAAATTTTTACAAGTGCATTAGTAAACATTACTGCATTGTTTTACTTGACATTACGAATAATTTCATGAAGTTTGAGAAAAAAATTAAACAAATAAGAGATGCATTTCATATGAGAGCTCGCGCAAGGCATCAACTTAAATTTACGAGTATTTTAAGCAACTTTAAGGAACTGCACTCCTGCAATGCAAAATGTATGCCCGGGCCCGACATTGTAAAAAAATTTCACATTGAATAAGTTAAAATGTAAGTTGGCAAGATGATCATCAGAGGCGCAAGTGATCATGTTATACAACACGTACAAGCACTTCTGAGCTTCTTTATACGAGAAACACGTACGCGAATGTATATTAGTTCAGGAAGATACGAAAAAAGATTTTCTGATATTTTCGTGATGCGGCAGCTTTAAACACTGGTTACTATCATAAATTTATGTCAGCAACGAAAATAAATGCATAAATTTTGAGTTTATGACTGAACGATATATGCTTTAAAACAGCAGAAAAAAAGATCCGCCAGTAGTGCCACATGCCATTGTCTTGTTTCTGCATGCCAACTGGAACTGTTGTTCCTTTACCACACATGCCACCCACTGGCGATCTAAGGGTTTCAGGCGCTATGACTTGTTCGTTTTCAAAAATTATTGTAAAGTTCATTTAAAGTTCATTTTTTTCTTCTACTAAAAGAGCATTTATAATATATAGAAATGCCTCTAAGCGTACATTTAAGGACGTATTAACTTTAAATGGGATTCAGCATTTTGTTTGACAAGAATTTAATATGTATAACTCTTTTATGTTTTTATTTGGAATGCAACGTAACAGTAAACTTCTTTCATTCTACTTTATCTTATTTGAGGTATTCATCTAATAGTACTCAAGATATTCTCAAGTGCTCAACAAAGAAATTAATTAATACTGTTGTATTAATGCTACTGAGATGAATATCAGCAAAAACAATCTAACAAAATAAAAAATTATTAAAATACTTTTAGGAAATAATAAGTATTTTTCCTAATGAGTTAAAATCTACTGATCTTATTAAACTTTTTGTATAGATATTAGTATTAAGTGATATTACTGACAAGTCACTATGGATACTGTTCATATGCGATTATTTAATCCATTCAATGGCTTTGTCCCATTTCTCATATAATATAGTCTGCAATTAGTAAACTGTATTCTATATACAGTAATTTAATAGTTTTTGTCGGACTTTCTATATAATGGACTCATATTTCAATTGAAAACTGCTTTCAACGACTTTGCCTTAGTAATGGGTCAGAAAATTAAGAGGAAAATATATTCTGTCATTGCACAACACTGCCTTTTATCAATTGTAGAGTATCTCTTCTGCAATTGTTTGTCTGAAATTATTAACCACTGTTAATACGGATATTTATTAATACCCGTTTCTTTAAACCAACACGATGGTTTCAAAGAGCAAAATCTTCAATAAAACTTCTCTTTAATAACTAGGGTACCTTAGAATTTTGATATCAAAATATGGTCACTTCTTAGGTTTTATGTCTACCGTAGGTTAAGTTAGATAAGGTTATACAGTGATCCTAAAGGATCTACTTAGGCCAATAGACTCATTATGTTAAAGTATAACTGAACACCATAGGGTTAGAACCACTTAAAAATCTATCTACCATAACCTGTTAAAAAATTTTGTCGTACTTTGTTTATTCCACAATATAATCTATGCAATTTCTGAAGCTAGTCTTTCT
>NC_051846.1:48609755-48612303 GCF_002237135.1 Teleopsis dalmanni
ATTGTATATATTTATATGTAGTGTTAATGCACACGAAAACCTCACGATCAATTTTAATGAAATTTTTTTAATTTATATATATATATTTTTTTTGGACTTTATATTTTTATTTAAATCGAGGCACGACGATAGCAAAGTTGCCTACTCTACTATCCAGAAGCTACAAGTTGCTCAAAATCAGGCTCTCCGAAGACTCTTCAAAGCTATATGTAAAAACCGATAGGCTGCCCTACTTAACACTATCTAATCTCAGAGTAATCACTAACCGCACGGGTGGTACGCAGAGCTTAGATCAGTCATTGAATAACCACGAAGCTTATGAGGAATACACAAATTAGTTAGCGAGATGGGTGGGACTCTGCAGAAACCCCCCTGTTATCAAAGAGTAAAACTGCCTAGATGCACTAACTCGGAAAAAGCTTAATATAAAAATTAACAAGTTCAATATTTGTACCATCTTCGATGGTCACCTTCAGGAACTGCTAAAACTTTTGGGATATATTTCGATGTGAGAAATATTGGAATATGTTAAAACTTCCACTCCCATGGAAGTGTTGTCTAAAAACAGTAAACATGCTTTTAAGGGTCAGAAAAAAGTGTGTTTCTAAAATATTTAAATCAAAATCAGAATGAAGATAATTAAAAAGATTAATAGGATTGATTGTTACTAACATTTTGAATATTTCAAAAAAAAAAAATGATACCAAGTCTATGAACAGACTTAATATAATAGCAGAACAACGTAGTGTACGTATTGAAATGAGCTGTACTTGATTTTACTGTACGTTTTGATAAATTGAGTTAATTTAAGTAGTAAAGTTGTAGCAGATATGAAACCAGTGCTGCTATTAGATCAAGAGAAAACCATAATGCGTTGCTTAAATTTAGCAACAGTAAAACGTATGAATAACAAAAATTAAACTGCGAGAAAATATCAAAAAAGTCTTCTCTGTAGTTAGAAACTCTGTACATACTTCAAAGCTTTTAAAAAAAATATTCCTCCCACAATTAAATATTTATCTGTAAGTCTGTTAAATAGATTTATATTGTGTCATGTACATGTACACTTTGAAGATATTTGAGGCTCAACCCGATCGCTTCATATTGAGTACTGTATGTTATAGTAAATTTATTAAAGGGTGTATTTAATGGAGTATTTACCATACCATATTGTCATGAATTTTATTTAAGTAATGAAATGTTATAATATTATAAAACCGATGTCAAAAAATATTAGGCACAACAAAATGGATAATCAACAGATGTTTCGAATACTGACAAACATCTATCATCAGAGTTATGTGTTTTAGAATTTATTGTCAGGTTTAAAATTTATTAAGAAATTTCGGAAAAGTCATTTTTAACATTTCTTTTCTCAATAAATATTGTTGCATGCAATTTATTGTTACATGCAATTTATTGTAAATTCATAATTTAAACAGCCGCAATAATTGCTCATTCATTATTTTAGAAATAAATTAAATTTATGTTAATTTATCTTCTTGTATAAAGAACGCCTTTTCGTTACATATATAAATACATATATTTTGTTCGTATATACGAGTATTGTAGCTTGAACTTGTTCTTCGAAAAGTACTACAGCATTACAAGCAGCCACAACTCACCAATAATTACAAGTTTCGAGCACGTTAATTAACCTTCTTTAATAAAAATTTTTATAACTCATTTTTCAGTATTTTCTGTAATATTTTTGCTATATTTTTGTAGTTCTCTTACACACCAGCTTCTTCCACTCCAACCAGTTCCCTTGTTGGGGTCGAACAAGGCCTGGCGCACGTCGCTGCATTTTTCCAATCTGACAATTTTTACGAGTTCTACGGGTGCATAAGAGTACATGCATCTACCTTCTGGCGGTAGTCAAACAACTGATTCGATTCCATAACTTTGATTTTTATTACCACACAGTCAACCGAGTGGCTAACAATCCGACTATGGTGGTTTGACGTGCAAATACTCCACACATCAGCTTACTGCAACCAATTCCGTCCAGCAGTTCCGCACTTCTACACTTCTTTGGTGATATTAGAGCACAGTCAAGACGATTGTCAATGCATTGTGCAGTGTTCGCTTTAACGCTCAATTGCATGTTCACTGCATATAATGACAGTTCGAGTCTGAGGCTCTGAAATTGAAACTGAACTCACTTAATAAGCAAAAACTTGTTCCAATGCTCTGAATCATCACAAGTTGGATTTTAGCCGTACGAACACATTTGTTAGCTAAGATATGGCAGATTGGTCATAATTTTCGCTGCTCGTCTAGCTGCTGCCAGCATTAAAAGTAAAAATATCTATGCGTGTCAGTGCAGTAATAATTATAATTTTATGTTATTTTGCAATGTTAGCAGTACGTACATTTTTCCTCACATTTTTTTTCATTTGCCTTACAATTTATTAGCCTTTATCGATAAAGTTATTTGCTGTAAGTTTTATATTTGCTTGGAAGTTTTTATGATCTTAAAGAAATTGTGAAGTTGCTGGGTGTTGAAATTGTAACGCATGCAGCTGCATTAACAGTGATAGGATTT
>NC_051846.1:48612403-48615317 GCF_002237135.1 Teleopsis dalmanni
ATATTATGCTTTTATTAAATAAATATTTTTGGATTGTTATAGTAGAGGCAAATGTTCTGTTTAAGTAATGAATTAAGGAAAAAGTAAGGACCCACGATCAACATATTCGTTGAAAGGATTTTTTGGTGGTAAACAAAATTTAATGTAATAGTTAATAATAATAAATCTTATAATAAAAATTCAACAAAAATGTTATTTATGTATATTGTCTTGAAAAAATATTTTAAAATTATAGCTATGGTATATGTAAGTATCGCCTTAATGAATAAGAATGTGATAAATAAATAACAAGAGTTTTTAAATTGTGCGCAATATATTTTATTTATGGCAGTGCCACGTATTGGAAAAGTTAGATATTCAGATGGCAGCGCGAGTAATATAAGAAAAGCTAGTATGCTAGCCTTAATAAAACTGTAAAACTAATATTAAGCGCGTTTTATTTGTAGTATATTACGATGTGCTTAATTTTTATATGGGATTAACGTTTTAGTTATGAGTGATGAAATATAAAAACTCACAAATTCTGATATTCAAATAGGAATGATAAGTTAACAACAAAAATTTTAGTTAATTTATTAAAATGTGGTCTTAGAAAATATTTGAATTTTTTAATTAGTTTATAGAATTTCGTTGTTATAGTTCATAACTTTTCGAAACCGCACCATATTTATTATTATTTTTTATTATTTATTACTTAAATCGTCCTGAATATAATTTTAAATTTTACGTAGTTTTATAAAATAATTTTTAAATTTTAAAAAATTTTTAAATTTTAAAAAATTTTTAAATATTATTCAATTTTTACAATAAATTTCACAATTCCAGAATTAAGATTATTAATTCAAGTGCATTGTTCGATATCAATAATGAAATTAAACAGTTTAATTCTAACACTTATCGAATATATATCGTATTTTTTCCAATATTAAAACCCAATTGAGATTAAGATAATATTGAATAGTATCATTAATAATAAACTTTGGTTTTTGGACTGCGCTTAGCTTTATTACTTCTCATTCGACCTTACCGGCAAGGGAGCCCCTACCAGCAGCATGCTACCGCCGGGATCGCTCAAAGATTCTACGTAACTACTGAGCCTTTTCATCACGTCAACGTGGCAGTCCCCGAGGACTTACATTTCTTATTATTATATTCCTATTATTATTATCATATAAAATTTTCGATACAAAAATTGTATAACTTTTTATATAGTCTTAAGGAAGTCTCAAGTAACTAACTATTCTATGTACGTATTATATGGAATTTATTTATATAATGTTTTTAATTTATTATGTATTTTACTTGGGCAAATATTTCTTAATAATATATAAATTAAATTTGGAATTTGTAAAATGTTTTTCACACGTGAAAAATTACTAAAATTCTGTGACGTTGTCCTTGTCAATGACGACTGCAATTTAAAACTAAGCATGTGGAAAAAAGTTTAATACCTTTAAGTAAACAATACTGAAAATTGCTAACAGCAATTTAGTTCCTGTTGTTGTTGTTGCTGTTATTACTCTGTATATTTTGTATGGCAGGTGATTAAGTGCCTGAGGCATGGAACAAATGGAAAAACGAAATGAAAAATTTTGTTGATATTTCATACACTTCAAATGCAATAGAAATAAACAAGCTCACAGGATATGAGTTGTTATGTGGAGCTCCGTTTAAAAACGTATATAGGTTTGTATCCCGTGTATGTTATTATATATAACAAAATAAATATAAATACATTTTTCAAATACAGGTGTATTTGTACTGTAAAATATTTATTTTAGTCATTATATATGACTTAGTGTGGGATTTGATATGCGAAAAATAAATAAACATAAAATTGTGGCACAAAATTAAAAATATGTTAACTTTTAAATAATTTACGATAATTCCTTTAAATATTTTAAGGAATGTTTTGTAGTTTGGGAGAGGTGGAAGAAAATAAAGATTTGGTTTAAGGTTAGATATACTCAAAATCAGTATAAATGTGTAAATATAAGAAGACTCGTCAATAGTACTTTTAAACTTAGGACTGATTGGATTAAAGTGAAGATTTGCGTTGATGTTAGAAAAGGACGAAATCAGTATAAACGTTTAAATAGAGCAACATTGAACTTAAGTTTCTGGAGTGCTATTTACTCTTTAACAGTAGATTTAAAACTTCGCAGCTATTTAAATATTTTTATTTCATAAAAAGAAAGTCAAAATTTAATTACGATTTGTTTATTTTTTTGTTCGTCATTGGAAGTTTTAGTATATTTTTTAATAAATGGCAAAAATCTAACATCGTACAATATTTAAATTTTGTTTAAAAAAATACCTTAATATAATGACAATTCACACTATTCATAGATGATACAATAATCTATATAATCGTTTTTGTAAATATAATTTTTATAAGATATATAACATATATGACAGAAAAATTTTCTTTACTTTTACTTACAAAATTCAATATACCTAATATAATATATATGGTTACCTCTGCTATCATAAAAATAAATTACAAAATATTAATCCCACAACTTAAAAGTGAAAATATCAATGTATCAGTATATCTGTTAATATCTGTATACCTATAATAATCAATATCAATATATCTGTCTATATATATATGATATTTTCAGAGATTGTTATGAGTATGCACCTTATAGTGCAGTTAGAACACTCAAATATTGAGTAAAGTATATATGTATACATACATATTATAACGCATAACTGATATGTTTCATATAAAATTTTTATTAAGGAGCTATCTTGACATAACTTCACAGTTTGGCAGCTTCTATTGATTGTGGTATTTATATATGGTATATACTAATATTCAATATTATAGAAGTAATGAAAAATATATTCTTACTTTCTGACATCTTCTTCTATATGAAAGGAAACAAATATCTATAAAATTTGTAATTCA
>NC_051846.1:48615337-48725182 GCF_002237135.1 Teleopsis dalmanni
GCTAGAGCTTATGAGGTCAGAAAACCAGACGAAAATATTATTGATGTTAATTTTTTCTTGCCGAAAGTGACGCGTCTTTATGACAAAAAGAAACTATTTCAAAGTTGGATGGAGTCGAATAACAAAGAAAATACAAGAACAAAAATTTAGTTAATTTATTGCAATTCGTCTGACTATAGAACGCTGTTTCGAATAATGCCACGTACTTATCATCAGTGGTTTTAGGAAATATTCGAATTTCTTTGTAATTATTTTGTACTCGTAGTCCGTATATAATTTGTTTGGACTGCAAGTGTCAGGCTTAGAACTCGTGCCTGTCAGCTTATAAACTACTATTGATTGAGTTGTAATCAAATTGAAGATTGTGTATTTCCTTATGGATTAGTTTGTTAGTTGTCAATTAAACTATTGCCTAATTGTGCTCAAGCTCATTATAATTACGACTTATTGCTGAATACATGGCTGGCTTGCAAAATATTTTCGTCTTCATTCAGGAATGTAAAAATTACTATATTATGGCTCTGCCCATAACATAGTATATAATTTACGAAGCCTGAATTAACAACTTTTGATTTGTTCCAGTAAAATGCTTTTGCTTTCAATCGTTACAATTGCAATAATAGGTTTATTATTTAATTGTAAAATAACTAAAATGTCATATTATTAATGAAAATCCCTCCGTATTTCATTGATAGCTTTATCTTAAAGTCAAAAAATGCAACGACAAAAAATATTATTATTAATGTAAAGGATGTAATATTTCATGGCAAACAACAAGTGCCAGCCTTCATATTTCTTTTTCTCAACAGTCTTCATCCTCCCAGTTGAGAACAGCCGAGATAAGAATTCCAGTTTTCAGCTATTGATCACGTTTCCGACTGACTGCGAAATGCACTTCTGCTGCTGCTGCTGTTTTTATTTATTGATGACAATCACGTAAACGCAATGGCACTGGCAACGAATTGTCGCTTTTGTTGCCGCTGCTTCATTGCCAAAATAAAAGTAACTTTAATCGTAAAATATGCGGAAATTTTTGCAAATTTTATTTATATTTTATTCTTTAATTTTTAAGTTAACTCACAATTAAAAAATAAACACGAAGCCCTGTGACGATATTCTGAACTCAACTGTGAGTTTCTTGAATGCGAAGTTGTAAATTTGGATTTCGTTGCGTTTCTGAATTAATTGCTCCTGAGTTCGTGACATGCAACATTGATTTGGCTTGTGTGGGCAGTTAAAAAACTATTTTACCTAATGGCAATTTGAGGCATTAAAGGCACAATACACATAAAAAATATTGCAATCTGAAATATGCATCGACAGTGGGCGGAGTTGCATTAATTCAGATTGCTGCATATAACTGTTGAGAATAATGTTTTATGCATTTAGTAATATGTTAGTATAAAATAAAATATTTAAAACTAAATTATATACTTATTTTAACGCTTCCAATATTTAAATATTCGGTCTAAAAATTTCTAGAATTACAAATATAATGAAAACATTTTTTTGAAATTGGTACAAATATGCTTCTTTATTCGACCGTATCAATATTATTTCGAAGAAGATCCCTTGACAAGTAGCGAAGGTAATGTTTACCCACTAAAATGATATGTAGTATTCAGTTTAACGAAAACTCTATTATTTAATCATGATTCTAACATATGAGTACATCTAATTGTTTTATACTAACAAAATTATTTTCGATGGCTATATTTAATAAACATTACCAGGAGATGTAAAGCAATTTATTCCATTGGGCTGACTAAATTCGTAAATATTCTCTGGTGAAAGATTTTATTTATTTAACTCAATTATAATAACTCAATTCTATTAGGCAGTTAGTCATATATTTCTGAAAAATTTTGTTAATTCGACCTAATTTATTATATAAATATTTTTTAAAACACGCATTTTGACTAAATTAATGTACAGTAAATTAGATTGATCTATGGTAGACAAACGAGAAAGAGGAGCTTTCTGAAAATCCTGAAATGTCTGTAACATGAAATTGTATTAATTATATTTGTAAAATCGTTCTATAAATGTAGAATATTTTTAATATGATTTTTAGGAATTAGGAATTACTTTCATAATTGAAGCTAATTTTTTTCAGAAAGTTTTTTTAACCAAAAATTACTTACAACAACAGTTTTATTTTTTATTTGTAAAATATTTATTTTTATTATTCTTAATTAGTTGAATTTTTGGCTGACACTACAGCTGTTTCGAATATTACCAAGTACCCATCATCAGTGGTCTTGAACATATTTCTTACATTAAATTATTCGTGAATAATTTTTGGAGACTGCAAGTACCAAGAATTGAACTCGTACCCTGCCAAATTTGAAGTTCAGAGCTAGTATTTATTAGTCAACTGACCCAAATCCATAATTTAACATACTTGTATTTTTGAACTTGGAATTTTGTTAATTTGCCAAGAAATTTATTAACAAAATCAATTGCTGTGTTATTTTGGAACGAAATCATAAACCAGCTGTAGAATAATTGAATTAATAATCATATTTGTTTTTTTAATTGTTTAATTTCAGTACTATTCTTTTATAGAGGCATTATTTATTGTACGATTTTTTTTTCTTTCTTGTGCATAGAACCTAATCTAGGAACCTAATATGCAGAAAGTCATGTTAATGTTACTTTACGAATTTTTCATATTTTATATTTTTAATTCTTTATTAAATTGATTTTAACGTTTAATATTCTTCTTAATGAATAATTCAAGACCTCCTCTATGGTCGCTTTTTTTATTTCCTTGAATTGTTTACTATACAACTTTCTTTCGGTTACTTCTACAAAAGTATTCATAACAATAAACGTTTAACTACTATAGCTTTCATTATAATATTTATCTATTTTATATATTTAAGTGAATCAGTAAATATTTAAGTAAATATATTAAAAATTAAACGAACAAGTCAATTCATTTAGTTATCAATTTTATTTAAACATAATATTTAACTTCTACTTCATTATAAAATAATTGAAAAGGTCACTAATGTATTTTAGACCAAAATGGAATATATAAAAGCATTTAATTGATTAATTTATTTATTTATTTATTTAATATATATATATCATATACATACATATATAGAACAATTTTGACACTTTTCGAAAAAGCCAGTAATCAAGTAATTGAAAAGCCATAAATGGTAAAAATGCCAGTCAAGACAAATATAATATCTTTATTATAAAATTTGAAACGAAAGACAACATCAAGAGAAGAATTTAACAGAATACGCGCGAAAAACGTTTTCATTCCAATTGGAATTATGAGTCAATGTTAACTACTACTAGAGAGAAACTACAACAGACATACGCACAGGTGGAGAGTATTTGTTTTTTCCAGTCTTTTAATGTTCTCGCCGATTATCTAGATACTTTTGAGTTTTAAATTTAAAATTTCTCTCCAATAATTTATTGCTCTTAAATAACTCAATTTTTTATGTTATTTACCCAAATATTTTCTATTATGATAAATAACAATACCGAATTGTAAAGAAACATTGACGATTGTTTACGATTTTTAAAAATTAACATTGCGCTGTCTCAAAAATTTTTAAGATTAACTATTGATAGTTATTAAACTGGTAATACTTATTAATCAAATTTTGAATTTAATTTTAAATTAATTAATTTTTTAAGTTTAACTACTGTTCACATAAAGTTATCATAACTTTACCATACCCAAACATAGGTTAATATAACTTTAATTTTTTTTTGTCGAATGTGACGCGTCTTATGATAAAAAGAAACTAGAACGATTCGAACACTAATGAAGAAACAATAACAAATATTTGATTAATTTATTGGAATTTGCTGACTATACAACGCTGTTTCAAGTATTACCAAATAATCATCATCAGTGATTATAGTTTATAGTCCGTATATAATTTGTTGGACTGAAAGTGCCAAGCTTAGAACTCATGCCTGTCAAATAAGTAACGATGACTCATCGTATTTTTTCACAGCTAAACAATCGAACTGCTACTATATAACCAAATTTAAATTAAGTAATACCTTAATTTGCAGAAATTATATTAATAAAGAAAAATGTTATTTTAAGAACTTTTAATGAACCACTTCACTTACTTTACAATTATAAGTTTACCCATAAAGACATTGCTTATATTTTATCTAACAATTGGAGTATTTATAATAAAAACATATATCTAAATCAATAGTTTATTTACTAACTAAACATATAGAATATATATCTAAGATGTGTGAATTAATTTCCGATTCTTAATCAATTTCCATTTAAAAAAGTAATTACAACAATTCTATATATCTATCAAAATTGTTACAGGACATCTTGTTGTGTGAGGTTTGAAGACCAGCAAAAAATTTGTATACTTTGCGACGCTCAATAAATTTCTTCACCGTTTCCAATTGAAACCTAATGCCATCCAGTTGGGTGTCTTTAGTCTGCTTCTGTGGTCTTTTTTGTTCTTGCAAGGTAGTTGTCTCATTCACCGGACTCTACATAATATTTTTTTATCACTATTTCTGTTTCGATATAGATCACATACAGTTCACGATTACAAGGTTTAGAATTTTCTTTTAGGCTTAATTTTTATATTTAATTTCTACAAATAAATTTATTAATTTGTTCTCACGTATGTGATCAACAATTCTCAGTATAATCCTCTCGAATGTAGTTATTAGGTCAAAGAGCATATTTTTAAACCTTTGATTCTCAAAATCCATACTTGAAAATTGCACTAACTCAAACACTTATACTATGTACAACCCTGAATTATAGTAGGACATGCTTTTTTACAATTTAAGGTAGTTCTGTCACAAACGATGTCACATGTAGTTACTCCTAATGTATTTGTAATATATTAATGTAATATATTAATGTATTTCACCAATTTTTATTTTATTTTTTTTTGAATAGGGGGAAAGATTATTGTAAAACTGATTTAAATCTTCCGTCAATGTTCTTACTTCTGCTTCTCTGATATGTCGTGTAAAATTTATCAATTTTTTTCCTAAGGAATAGGATTCCAAGAAGTTTTGCACTAACTTTTAAATAGTTGCATCTCAAACTCTATAAAGGACAGACAGTTTAATTTGCTTCCGTTTTAAAAATAATTGATTAGATCGATTACATTTCAGTAATAGTTTCAACAAATAAAAATATTTTTTATTTTTTTTTTTGCAATAAAAGGTACTAAAAAAACCTTTTATTGAAAAAAAAGTTTTTAAAATATATGCCAATAGTTCATATATTTAATTTTTGATTTAGCTTTATAATTAAATTTTACCTAAAAACATGAATTTTCTCGATAAAAAAATTTTTAAATTTTAAACATTTAATTTGTGGTACACCTCACATAATGCATATACGTACAAAATTCCCTCTAAATAAAATTTTTAAATATTTTCAAAATGATTTGATAAGTAAAATATTTAAATTTTTCATTTCTAATTCGGATTTATCACATAAAAGTTTAAAATTTCACTATGGTATTATTTAAAAGTGTTTTTAAACAACTAATTATTCGCGCTATTTATATAAAATGTGCATGCATAAAATTACCATAAAATGAAATTCTATAAAATATATTCCAAAAATATTTATTTTTTATTTCTGACTAGGATTTATCATTAAATTTTAGTAAAAAGCAAAATTTTTAGTATGCTTAATTTTAGAAATATTTTAAACTAAATAATTATGTACCTGCAATATGTACAATATGTGCAATATGGACTTATCATTCCTCTATCAATTTTCGTCAATTTAATCAAAGAAAAGGCAAACTATTTTATATATCATATTAGTTATTTCTCATTATTGTATATAAAATGTATAAAATAATATATATACAAATATGTGTCTTATATATGAAAAGATTTAAACTAAGTGCTTTAATTTATGAATAAACTTGAGTGTACAAATTTAGCTTCCAGAGCATCTGTATAAAGAGCTATAGCTTTCACAAGTGGTTTCATTTTTTTTTAAATATTTTTATAAAGTGGTTTTCGAAAAGTAATGAATCACAACAACAAAAATTCATTTCTATATTATTTTAATTAATTAAATTTTCAGCTGACCATACAGCTGTTTCGAGTATTGCCAAATACACATCATCAGTGGTCTTCGAAATAATTCTTGAATTTAGTTATTCGTAAATAATTTTTTTTGAGACTACATCGAAGTCGTGTCCTGCCAAATTTGAAGCTCAGAGTCAGCACAACTTATTCAATTGACCCAAACCATAAAATAAGCAGCTAACATTTGTTACGAAGATATTCTAAATAGAAATTTAATTTAGAAACCCTGAAAAACTACAATCTTATGTACTTTAAGTCTTGTATTTATTAATTATTTCGTTATTTATAAATAAATGATGAAACCTTTAAATACTTACAATACATATTTTTTGATATCTATTTCTCTTTAGAATTGTCTCTATATTTTTTTTTTTTTTGATAGGCATAAATCTTCATATTACTAATAATACTGTAATATGTTTGTCGTAAAAATGTTTAACCTAACAAAAATAATTCAATACATATATATACTATATACAATTCAGATTTTTTTTTTTTTAATGTAAGTTTTCTGTAATTTCAGCATTATTTAAAATGATGAAATTTGAAATAATTTTTAATATTATTGTAAAATTTCATTATCATCACACCGTTCATAATACTTCCGCTCTACGCTTATATATTTTTAGACAATTATTAGTTTATGTTGTCACAATATCATACCAATGTCATGAAATACTATATGATAACAAAAAAAAGTATTTTAAAGATCATAAAAAATTACAACAAATCAATCAAGTGACATTAGCTAACGAATTTGTATTGACAAATTTCCATTGTTCTCACGTGAACAGATGCAGCATTTACGGTCAGTAAAACGCAAACACAAAATTCAGTAGAAAAATGTGGAAACGTATTTAACGCATTTGTTTTCATTCATCATTAAACCAATACAAAAGAGTGATGAAAGAGCGTTTGTGCGTGGATTATCGAAAGATATCTAGATGCGTACTATGAAGCCGAAAACGTGCCTCAACGCTGGCCAACATTGAGGCACAGCAACAAACGAACATGAAAAACGAAAAGAGTTTAAAAATGTATTTAATTTTATTCATTTCAGCTTTAACCACAAAAGTGTTACTCCCTCGAACGCCGAGGCTAAAATGAAAATAACACAAAAAATAATAACAAAAATGAAAATAATGAATACACACGGCATAAAGGCACAAATTCCAGTGGCATTTGCGGTGTAGCTTTGAGGGAGTTACTGGCCCAAAGGCCAAGTAGTGTACGCCAATCGGTACGCCTGAAGCCAAATATGTTTTGGTGAAGCAATTAAACCGATTTAATTTGTGGTTGCGTGAATGTGTGAAATAAGTTATTAAAAAATAAAATTCTCTTTTATTCCATACACTTTTTATTCTACGATAAACACACAATGTTCCTAATGATATCGTTAAGTGAAAACCTCAGCACTATGAACATTTTATTATTACTTTGAAGCAATTAAGTGTTTTTTTCCTTATGATTGATAAGTACAATACATAATTACTATAATTGATTTTACAACAGTTGTTGGTGTTGTTTTTATTGTTCTGAATAACTTCATAAACAAACCGTAAAATTCGACTTACTAAGATTTCAATATAAACCATACTTTTAATGTTAATATTACAATGTACATTTGTATAAAATTCCAAGTGATCCACTTTCTCAACATACTAGTGGTCAGTTTTATCATGCAAACTAACGGATCGATTTCACACTAAATTGTCATTAATGATAAGGAACATCTAAGAGTTACTTATCAAAGAGCTGATATAAGATACAAACAACAAAATTTGCAAGCAAAATCAAATCGAAATCTTGAGAATTTGGTGGTCTAAAAGTTTAACAAAAATGATATAACATTTATCAACGACTATGAGTAAACGGCTATATACATCTAACAATTTGACTGTACCCAACAATGGTTGACAATAGAGAAATATTTAATTTTATACTAAAACAGCTCGTAGATCAGAATTTTAACCATTCATTATAATCACGGTTGCCACTTATGGTACTTAAGTACCAAAATTGGTACTTAAGTACCAAAATTGGTACTTTTTTTTTCGTTTGGTACTCATATTCAAAAAATGGTACATTTTTGACGACCCAACTTTATTGTGGATATTTCCAATTCATTTTTTTTATAAATGCAACTTTGCACTATTTTATATTTTATTCATTTATAACACTATGAAAAACACAGAACGAAAATACAAAAAAGTCCAAAAAAACTAGGGACTTTTTTTACAGAAATGGTGCCTTTTCAAACCAATTTTGGTACAGGAAAAAATTTTCAAGTGGCAACCGTGATTATAATAAAATAAACATATTTTAACATAATTCAAACAAAAAGCATTTGATCTAGTATCTACCCCTAAATTAGTGATGGTATGTGGCCAGAAAACATGTAAAATCAGCCTCTTTAAAACTGATCGCTTTTACTTAAATCCGTCCTTGTGTGAGCCTTCATTCTAGCGGCTACATTTTCTTCTAAACATTTTATTCGATATATATTTAAAGTTATATCAAATAGTTCGCTTAATAAAAACTACATAAAACAATTTTAAACACTCTGCTTTTATACCATCTATAAAGATCTATACCGTTGAACTATGGGTTGAAATTTGACTTTAGTGCATATTAAAAGTAATATATTAAACCCAGGCAATCTTCAAAAATAAAGACACCATTTTTATATACGACTAAGGATATATTTATATATCCTTGTTACAAACAAGCGTAGTAAGAATTATAAATTTTGTTAATTACTTATTTTTACTTCTTAATAATACGAATCATCATTTTACTTTGCTTTTATTATTTCAATCGTCTTACAAATGTTAATTAAGTCAATAAAGTTTTTAGTGCAGTTAGATTAGATGCATACAAGAAGCGATGTCTTTATCTGCACATAATCTTTGTGTTTGATGTATTAATCTCAAGACCAGCGTTACACGAATAAGTGCTGATTCTATTAATGTTATTTTGAAGATCGGTGTATCTGTGGCTTTATAAACTTTGGTTATCAGCATATTCAACATCTTCGAGTTGAATGAACGTGTAACTTAGCTCAGAGTTACTCAATATCTATGGATATTGATATTGCCTAGGTCAGAATATAGTAGAAGAAGGAAATATTAAAAAATAAGGACTTATTTAAAATATTTGCTGTTTGCGTAGCCAGTACCATTTACATGGACATGATAGGTGCATTTCTGACAAACTTGCAAATTAGTGAACGGAGAGATAAGTGAAACCAAATCGGAATAAATTTTCATCACCTTTATGAAAATTTTCACATATCGGCATAAAGAAGCGACTTTTTCAAACTTTTTTGAATTAACGAATCAATCCCAGTAGATGTCTGATCTAAAAATGATATTTTGGGGGTGTCATTTACAGAACAAAAAAACAACTTCAATTTCAAGCTACTTTCAAGGTTTTTAAGAATATTTTCAAACTATTTTCAATAACATATTACTGTTTTTTTTATTATTATTTATTAATATACATAATATATATAATATACATAATATGACATATATGCATGTATATATATATGTATATACATGTATAATCACTAATATTATATATATTACATCTGTTTTTTCTCTCCCCTGATTACTGGGATAAAGTTTTCACAATGCTGTGAAAATCTTCTCCATTCATTTCTAAGAGGTGGTTTAGTGGGTTCAAGTCTCACTCACTGATATTATTATGAAAATGTCGATGTATTTTACTCTATCCTGAAAGTGTAATATAATTTCGTATTAAATATTTTCTTTTTTTTCGTAAATGCTTCACCTTTAGTACAACCAATGTATTTATGTATTTAATAAAATGATTCAAAATTAATATGACACTCAACTGACAAACTCTTTAAATTTCATTTTTTTTTTCGCATTTGAAATTTCAATTTTAATTCAAGTCTCATTCAAAATCTGAACTTCCATTGTCATTTCAAATATTTTTTTTCGACTTCAGACCCTTAAGTTTTATTTGCTGATTACCTCCTTCTGTCAACTGTCAACTTGCACACTGCTACCTTTCATACGCATTTTAACACGAATGAGTTTAATTCAAGATTTCAAAAAAAAATCTGAAGTTTTGAAAGTGTTAAAAATGAAAGTAAGACAAATTTTTTGACAGTTTTATGGAATCGAGTTTGACTTATATTTAAGAAGAACATGACACCTCACTGTTACTACAAACTTAAATTTTGGATAAAATCTAAAATAATCGAAATGCTTATAAATGGCAAAACTTTCAAATTAATTTGTTTGAATTTAATTTATTTTTTTAAACTAAAATATCTTTCTTAACGCATTTAGTATAACATTTGATTTCGTACAATTTTCGCTAATTAATGATATTAAATCCAATTACAATACCTATTTTTAGAAAGCTTTTTGTCCGCATATGGATGAAATAATAATATAATAAATGATTAAAAATTAAAATAATTTGCAAAGGTGGTCTATCGTCTCTTAATTGTAAGTTAAATATTATAAATATCGTTTATCGTACACTATAAAATGAATCGAACACTTCAAATGTTTGGAAATAGTAGAACTATTTAAACAGTAAATCCTTTTTTAAGTTTCACTTTATTTTTGTTATGTTTGATAAAAATCCGGTTCAGGTCCAGTGTCCCAGTACCATATCATGTTCGAACATATTTGAGTAGCTCGCTCTGCTCATGCCAAACGCTTAAACACAGGCACACTCGAATATTAAAATGCTTGAAGATCCGAACCTGAATAAGTTTAAGATCTATCTAAACATTCCAAAATTTTTAAATCATGTGACAATTATCAGAGAATAAAACACTGACTATAACGTATTTCTTTAATATTATAATATTATTAACATTCAATATTTTAAGTTAAGTTTTGGTCAATAAGTCTATCGGAAAGGAATAAATGGGTAATCTTCAAACCTATTCTGGCTAATTAATTTGGCCACCCTAGCATCGGCATAACGGCTTGCAAAAAAGACGATCAGCGTTGAATAAATTACTTAATATCTGTCCAGCAAATACAATATTACCATATGTATTAGTACGAACACGAAACAATGCAAGTTAAAAGTTAGTCAAAGTATGTAGACTAGAAACTAAAGAGAAATAACAAAATATTTTTATATGTTGTCTGAGAATCACTTTGAGAATATAATAGGATTTAAAGTAACAAAGAAATGTGGTCACATGTAAACTAATAAATTTTTATGGTTCAATTATTTACTATGTAAATTGTATGACAACATCCCTTATGCTACTTTGACATAGATCTCTCAGGGTACTAGATGACCCTTTGCGCCACTGGCTTCCAAGGAATCAAAGTAATGCTGATTTTTTGTGCTTCTAACCGACCCTAATCCTGTCCTCTCTCAATATGACGTTAAAATGTTTTCCTGACCAGTTATAATGAAAAAAGACGATTTGAAATGAAACTGAAAAATTTATTATCAAGTTAAGATCAGTATAACCAAGTAGAAATAGTTGGAAATAGTTGGCAAATACTATAAGATTATGATAGAAGTGTCGTGTAACGAAGGTTGACAAACAATGCTTTAGCATTTATTTTTCCATTTCTTGGATATTCACATAATTATATTATATGTGTTAATTTTTCTTAATTATCTCTCTCTTTCTCTGTCTCTCTTTTTATATTTCGCCTTCTTTCTCCTCTTTATCGATCATTTAATTTTTTTTTTTCTATTATTACTTTCTCTTACCTTTCAGTAAATTAGTTAATTTAGTTTAATAGTAAATATTACAATAGCCGTAATTTTTTCTTTCAGGGTTGTAGAAAAACAACATTAAGTGTGGTTGAAGCAGATTGGCATCACTTTTAAAATATGTCAAAAATTTTTTTGTTATGTTGTGTAAAATATGAAATATAAATATTGCAAACAAAAAATTAATTAATATAAATAAAAGACAATATAATTAATAATAAACGAGCAAGAGTAAGCAGTTTTTATCTTATTCTTTTGAAATTTTGCAACATATTTCCAGTCACAATAGATTGATTTTTGTATTTGACTGCACTAAAACTTAAGACGCAACATTTTTTGTTACTAAAACCTAACTCTGACTCACATGTTTTCCTTTGTAAGTTGCAAGTATTCTTTTGCTACTCTGAAAGAAAAAATTTTGGCTAATATACATAAAATAAATTACAACCCTGTTTAAACATTAATCGAAAAAAATAAATAAAAACATCGAAAAATAATTATTTTTTAACAATTTTATTCAATTTAATTTATGCAAATTTTAAGACTACAACAATTTTTTATACAATCACACTACAACTTAATGATATCAATAAATGGTTTAAGTGTATTAATTATTTTATTAGGAATATTTTAAATATTTTACAATTAAATTCTCCTTAAGAGACTAGAAATACATATATAAAAGATTTTTTATATAAAATATACTTAAAGGAAGCACATTTTAAATACAATAAACGGAAGTGGTTAATATGGAAGCTCATTATATGTATAAAAATTGCAAAAAATGTATTGTATATAATTTAAACAATTTATTAAAACACAGGACAGAAGTATTTTTTTTAATTTAAAGGCAAGCATAAAATTTAAGATACAATAATAAGGGACATTTATTTACTTTTAGGATTTATGTTTCGCTAATATTTACAATAGTATAATTTTTAACTAAAATTACATCACAGTTTTGAGATTTTATTAGTTTTCAACTAAATCAACAACATTTTGAGTTTTTTTGCTGCTACAACAATAATTTACTTAATTCTTGCAACCATTTGCATATTAAACTACGATCAATTTTTGACTAACAACAAATTGATTTTAAGCATTTAGTTTAAGGGATCATCTTGGTGGACAGAAACTAAAATATGGAAACAATTGACAGTGCAATGAATAAAATCGTTTTGGATCTGTTTTTAAATCAAATCCATCAACTTTAATGACATTCCATTGATTTTTCATATGTGCATAACTGAAAGAAACTTGATCTTGAAATGTTTCTGGACGTATAAACTCCATAGGTTCCAAATGTGAATGGAAATTATCGACGACAGTTAATGGCACCTTCAATAAATGTTCTGCAAGAAAAGAATTGAATAAGAAATGTAATTATTTTTAATTATCACTATCTCTAATGAATTGTAGCTGTGTAAAGTAACGTACCAATTATGAAACCCATTGTCACGTCATCTGGAAACCGTATTTTGTCCCCAATACTAATAAATTTACCACCACCAGCAATTGGTAGCATCTTAAGAGTTAGAGCACGACTTAGGCAAAAGCCAGCACCGCCTGTTGCAAACCAAAAGGTTATCTTCTTGTTGGTCGATTGGTTCTTCTGGAAAAATAAAAAATAAATAAAACAGGAATAAAAAATAAAATAAAAATAAAATAAAGTTATAAAATTTTAAATAACTAAAGTTTAAAAAGATTAATTGAGCATTAAAATTAACAAAATATAAAGAAACTCATTAAACCGTAAGGTAATTTTATATCCTTTCTTTTTTTTCACTACGTGTAACCTAAAACCTATAAAAATAAATATTGCAATTTTAAGTAATTAGCAATCATTTTATTTTTATTTTTTGTATTTTAAGCTTAAAAAGAAATGAAAATAAATTTTTTTTAATATTAAGTTAAAGGCTCTTAATGATTATAACTGGGAAATGCAGCTGGTCTCATGTTACGGATGCACATAAGAAATACGTTTAAATATATTTTAAAATTTACAAACTTCTTTGACTTGATTGCCGACTTTTTTATGCAAAAAACGTATTTTTACTATATTTTACACCAAATCTCATAATATATAAAATCCGTTACAAGCATTATTTCTGCTGTCTCTAAATGCAAAATTCCAATACATTTATTAAATCTATCGTGTTCATTCATTTATTTATTCATCTATTATAGTTAACTATCTAATTTTCACGAAACAGATATCTATGAAATACCGCTTTTCGGAAACTATAGTCGGTCTTTAAGCTCTTTAAATAGATCATATCAATAATTAATGTGTCAGGCTCAGCGTTAAGTCTTTGGTGTAAATTTGTAAGATTAATGTTTGCGCAGAAATCAGTCGGTATTTTGAAAGAATAAATATTTTATTTGAAATTTAATATATTTTTTATTCAATGAAGTTTTTATGTTTGTACACGTGTTAGAAGAGTAGCAACTACTAAATTATTAACACAGCTCAGCTGTGATCAGATACCATTTACTATCGAGTTAAAAAGAAGTGTTTATAAATGCAATAAATTCAAAAGTGAATGCAGTAGTTTTATTAACTTCAAAAAATCTTACTATAGATACAAATCTTTTTAACTGTATTGCAGAGTCTTGACTGTATATCGATTTCATTTTTCACTTCAATAAATCACATAAATTTGATGATGGCTATAGTTTTTTGTGGTTATTGTCATAATTAATATTTTAATAGTTACATAAAAATAATAATATTTTAATTGGTAATAACTGTTTAATAACATAAGGAAATTGTAAGTCAAGACATCAAAAATTTACACTGAAATGTAACTTTTTGAAATGCATAAAATTTAATGCATTTTAGTTTTGAATTTATTGCAGAAAATAAACTAATATGATGTGCAACAAATTTACTAATAATAGACTAGAATTATGGAATTTACCTATTGTGCTCGTTACAATCTATTCATATATTTATAAAAGAAGTACTATATTATAGGTTTATTTGATCGTTAAATAATATTTGAATCTATATTTTTCTAATAAAATAAATTTTAATTTTTTTCTAACAAAGAAAAAAAGACTTTTAAACTTTATTGAATAATTTGAGTTTAAAATATTTACCCAATGCTCAACTTAAGTTAAATATAAATAAAATTACAACTTCCAGTGTATGAACGAAGTACTATTAAATAATAAATATTTTTAGTATTGTAGTCGAAATATTTTAAAATTTTTTGTGAATAGTATCTACAATCTTACTATGAAAAATTAACACATCAGCATTTGAATGCGAAGTTGAAGAAATAAAGATAGTATACTTTACCAGAACTTTACAAGATCAAAACTTCAACTCCGGAGATAAAAAAAAAAATTAAAATAAACAAAAAAACAATATGTATTACAATTATACTAGAAAAGAAGCTCATTACGTTCTGCATCAAATTATGCTATAGATTGGCTGCTACATGTTCCCATAACAAAGGTTATAGCAAAGCAATTACTCACAAAAGCCACAAAAAGGCTTGTGGCTACAGGACAATGGAGTGATTGTCGCCCATCCATTTACTACAAAGCAAAATTTACAGTTCCAAACTAACCGCTAAATTTGACACTTATAATAAGCAAATTCTAAAACTATAACACATAGCATGGAAGAATAATTTCATCTCCTATCAATATGAGAATATGAGAATACTCTATATGATACTCTATATTTACTCTATATGAGAATAGAGTAAAAGCATACATAAAATTAATTTGATCCAGTTGGAATAAAAGACGGGTAAATCAAATACAAAAAATAAGTACAGCATTTGTATCTGTACTCACAGGAGTAATATCGAAACTCTATATAGTATAATATGATATTATACGAAAAAATTAAGTTTGATACCATTATATTTAAGTCATAGTTGAGATTGTGTACAAATAGATTGAAATGTTAACAAAAATTTATATTTAAAAATAATATATATTCTAATGTAGGAATGCTTTCGGCAGATGATAAATAAATAAGTTGGCGAAAAAACACATAAATCAATAAAAATCCTGAGTACATCGATCAATACCTACATCCATATAACTGAAACTAAGCTATTTAAAACGTCGCATATGTCGCTTTTGAACATTTATCAAAAGTTACTGTTATGAATATATTAATATATCATGCGCGATATCAATAATCGCAGGATAACATTATAACATAATAATGTCGGTAGATACTTTTTCCTTAACAAAATTAATAAATTGTCAAAATTAAACAAAAAAATCGTTGCTCCCAGCTATATATAAAAGGGAAGGAAGTCCACGATAGGTCAACAACAGACCTAACTGTATCAACGATAGTCTGCAGACATATGTTATAACCTAAGATATTAATAACTTCTAACATATCCGTAATATAATTAAAAAGTTGTCAAAATTTATTAAAAAATAATTGTTTCTTTCCTTATACAAGAGGAAGGGAAGTCCACAATAGGTCAGCAACAGGGCTGCAGACATATTACCTAAGCTATTACACACTTCTAATATACCCCGCTATAAAAATGCTAATATTCTCAACGGTTTACTGTATACTAAAGTGCTAAATGTTAATAATTTAAATTTTAATTATAATTATCTTTAGTGTGTAAAAATTGATTCTTTGATTTGCATTTGACAAAGTACAAGTCAACTTCATAGTACTTGGAGTTTAAAAAATTGTTGAACAACAATCAAATTCAAGCATAAATCAAAGATCAATAACATTATTGATGGGTATTTGGTAATACACGAAACATTTCTTTGGTCCCTCAAAACTTCAATTAATTAAAGAACTAACATTTAAAATAAAAACTGCTTTATTATTTATATAAATTATTTTCTTTATAAACTTTATTAAGACTTACGCTATCAAAGTGAATTTCCAGTGGCGACGAAATACTAGGTTTGCCCAAATACCAGTCCACTGATGGACTGTATTCGTCCAATAGCTTAACAAGGCGTGGTACGTTAACATAATTGTCATCATCGAAGTGACAAAACCATCTGTAAAAAATAAATAAAAAAAAAATTAATTATTTTGTTAATGAAGAAAAAAATGTTTAACGAATAAATCTTATAAGACTTAGTTTAGAGAAGTTTGTCTGTGGCGGGCTAATAAATCAATTTTAAAGAAAAAATGAACAAATATTTTTATTATTTTTATTTAAAGCATAAATATGAAAAACGTACAAAGTTATTTTTAAAAATTTTGAAGAGAATTAAATTTAAGCTTATGAGCATCTTTTTCGAAACTAAATCTCAAGCGCAAAGTTAATCATTAATAACTTTTGCGGTTTTAAATAATTTTTGTTTCTCCTTTTTTGTCTTAAATTTATTTTCGCTTATGCTGCACGCTTCATTTAACCGACAAATCCGATTAGGGACAAAATTTTTGCAACATTTACTTAAAAGGAATTAAGGACTCGAAATTAGCAAAAAAACAAAAAAACTGGGAAGAAATTGAAGAAACACAGAATTCATCTTTTACGAGCTTAGCTCATAACATGAGCATAGTCAAGAAGTTAAACTTTTCATGTCAACTTAAAAATTTTAAATTTATTAAAAAACAACAACAAACGACAACAAATATAAACGAAACATCTGAACAACAAAGGGAAGCCGTAAGCCTTAATGTACCAATTTTGATAAAGGTGCGCTTAATCGCTGAAAAATATGTTTTCCAGTACTAACGCAATTTTGTAGTTCATGTGGCATTTATGTACCAAAATTTGTTAAAAAAAAGATTTCTTAATTTTTTCAAAGTAATTTGAGAGTTCTACTTCTCAGAAACTTTATTCTTTTCACATTTTTTATTATGATATTTTCTGTTTTATATTTTTTTAACCAGTTCAGAAATTTATGTTGCCACACACTAGTATCGCACTGGTAATTTGCATAACTATTACCATAAGTGACACTTCCGCTGTAGCTCCACATTTTTCAGTGGATCATTTTTATGCGGTTTTGCCATATCACATTTAAAACTTAATGAACTTATCAGTCAGTGAAAGAGCATTACGAGTACTCCACCGTCGACTTCACTGCGCATGCATATGTATATATTGTACTATAAATTAAAATCATAGAAATTTTGATTTGTTCGACAGTGGCGGTGAATGTCTGCAGAAAATTATAGTCAACAATAATGATGGATGGTTATGTTTGCATACCCATATTATAGTAACCGGAAAACGTCAACATATAATAGTTTAAGACGACAAGCACAAAAAAGTAAGAATGCTATAAAAACAGAGCAATTCCACAAAAAGTGCTACTAATTACGCTTAAGTACAGTAGCAAAAACAGTTAATCGCGAAAAAGCAAGCACATTAATCTGGAAGGCATGTGGGCATTACAGCACAGTGTTGCCACATGTCCATCATTTGCCTCAGGCATATTCGTATGCATAGCCATTCACTAAAAGTACGGATAAGATACATAGCTTTTTTTTCGAGCTTATCCAAAGCGGATGCTGTAATTTAAATTTGCACTTGCTTTGATTTAAATTAATGCAAAAATACTGCAGTAGCAGTAATAGTGGCAGCTTAAAATGTTGCACGAAAAAATGTTGTCCATGGTGGTTACTTACACTGTAATTGTCAGCTTAATGCTGCAGTAATTACTTCAGACTGATCTGGTCTGAAGTGGCATGCAGGAAGCGTTTTTTTTTTTTTTTGTATGAAGTGGACGGTGAACGACAACCAAATCAGTGACGGCTAGCTGCATTAGCTTAAATTGGAAAAGACAGTAGAAAGTGGCAATTAATAACTAACAGTACTTACTTGATTTCTTCATAATTGCCAATTAAATAATAGAGTTGAAAGGAAGTTTGTTGCTACATTTTTATTGCCCAAATGCTTGGTTTATACTAATACTTTGAGTTAAAATGTGTATTAAAGTAATCAATTTTAAAAATTTATACTAAACTTTCGAATTTATTACAAATAGGTGATAAAAAAATATCTAATTTTAAAATTTACATTCTATAAAAGCTTTCTCTTCTGTAGATGCTTAGGGCCTGGGAGACTATTAACAAATGATTTCTTAATAGTGATCAATAATTTATCTGAAATGAATTATATTAATGAATTATCTGAATAATCTTATTCTAAAAGAAGTTCCGATATACAATAACCATTAATATACTAATAACTGCTATTAATGCTTGCTGCTATTAAAACTAAATATTTATATGTTTAAGCTAGACTGAACGCAGGGACCCACTTATAGAAACATTTCTAATACATTATAATTTTTAATACTAACTGAAAAAAAAACTTTTTGAAATTAATAACTAAAATTCAAGACGGTAAACTAAAATTTTAAAACTAAAAAATTTTTCATTAAAACCTGTTATTTGTGAGTAAATATTTTTCAAACTATAATAGTGTTTCACTTCGTTATTCGCTCTCAAATTTATTTACATAGGTTTTATATCACTCACACTTTCAGATCTTAAAAATTTTATTTTATTTTATGTTTTATTTAAAAACAAATAAAAATTAAATAATAAGATTAGAAAAAGCATCCTTTTTTCTTTAATATTCAGAGCGCATTATACCGACTCACAACTTCCACAAACATATGATTATCGTAATTATTTAACATCAAGGATGTGTCCGAGTTTGACTGATTTGATATAAAATTAAGGCAAATTATAAATTGTGTCGATAACGACCTCCTCATATCACACCTTTTTTTAAAGGTTTTAAAGTTTTAAATATTTAAATTTTTTGAAAGAGATGTCAATTTATACATTTATTAATCGCGAAACTCAAATAATATGACAATGCATTCCATAGTGGTGTAAAATATAAAATCAAAAATCAAAACTAAAGAAATTGAAGTCTTAAGATTTCTTAATTTATTAAAATTTAAGACTAGGATACAGTTAAGATATTTTGAACAACTATTCAACGCTTTTCAATGATACAGGTTAAAATTTAAAACCAAGTTTTTTATAGTAGGTCCCCGGACATGCAGAACACAAAGGCAATGAAAGAGAGAACTGTCACCTCGACAAACAAGGGCCTGAACATTAATTAATTAAACCTAAACTATTTTGTATTCGCAGAGAACTCAGATACCGGAAAGAATGTCAGTTCAAAAACCACCGGATAAATTTCAAAGATAAAAGAAAGAATTTATCACCTCATCTGACAGTCTTTAACAGACTCTTTGCACAGAGTCTAGCAGAGAGGATATCCTTAACAAATAGAATAACATTAACAGAGAGTATACTAAAATTGTCTTTAGTTTTTTGATACGTCACTAGAGACCAGAAACGATCTTAATAAATAGGCTTTTCAAAAACCTGTATTTGACGCTATTCTGAAATGATGAAACATCTGTATATATTCTCTGTGAATATCATAAACTATGCAGAAGCAGACTTATCCAACTGTGAAATAAATTTGTACTGCTCATAACATATGGAATAATACAACACCATCAAAGGTGTGCGCACGTTTATTAAAAGTCTAACGGACGGCTAAAAGTACTAGTTTAAGTATTATTGAACTTACTAACTGATTTCTGTGTAAACTAAATCACTTAAGTAATTATAATAATGTTATTATATTAAAAATAAAAAACCTCTATATCGTGTATTGAAAACTTTTTCTACATATTATGTCAAAGAGACCTATCGATGCTTTGGCTTTTGATCATGTGCAGAAATCGTTAATCTATCATTGTTAAAAGCCAAACCAATAACACACTAAGGAGTTAAAAGCCCATTTGGTAGGACTATGGGTTATGTTAGAGAGCCTCATCTTTATAGAATTTTAATCCTTAAGAAAATTGGTTTTAAATTGCAGCCACATTCATTCTTATGTAATGTATCATACACACTCATACGATCATATTTATGCAAGTTTTTATTCCTTTTTTATTTGTTTACTATCTGCAAAATATATAACAAAGTCATCTGTTTTTTTATTTTAATCAGTTATCGCATTTACCGAAAAAAATTTCATTTTTTTTAAAATATTCATCAATTTATATGAATTAATTTTCAGTCATTTTTAACATACAAATGTAAATAAATAACTAGTTAATTAGTAATACATAATTAATTAAATAATAAAATACACTATTGCACTTATCATAAAACCGCCACAAAAGCAGCTTTAACGCCACTTATGATATAAAATATGCAAAATCGGCAATAAAAACGTTGTTATTACTGTCGACCTAATATCACCAATCGAAGCGTCATCATCATTTAAGATGTAAAATAAATACTTAAGCTGTGTTAACCAATATGGCACCACAAACTGTACGTTTGGATTATGCAAAGCCATTGGTAGTTACCAGCAAACTTCACCACTTGGGGTTTTCATATGCCGCACCAAGGCATGCAGCAAATGCATTAGCGCGCAATTTGCTCTATCGACGACTATTAGCAACCGCCGAAGTGGTTAACTGTTTGTTGTTTTAAATGAGTTAAGCAAACAAATTTCCGAATTCGATACTTGTGCGATTCTAGCTTGAGACTATTCTCAGCCAATGCGAACCATAAGTCCCAGGAATTAAAAAATACATTTTTTAATTGAATGTAAAAAATTAATTTTACTTTTTATTAAAGGATCTCATGCTTGAACGATATATTCGTACGAATATGCATATTTATTTTTATAGAAATATGATGTCAGAAATTAGTTAGAATAAATATATTTAATTTCATTAAATATTCATAAACTTATGGGTTTTTTTATTATACATAATATTTATTACGAAATGTAGACTGTGCGTATTGCTCCGTCAAAAATCAAATATAACTTCAAATGATATACCTATATCGAAATATTTTTATAATGTATTGGTTAATGTGCTTCTTACAAAAGTCTTTCGAACTTTTTCCTATCGAACTTTTTCCTTTTTCCAATAGTATCCAATACCACCCAACTAATCATTTCAAGTCTAATCAACGTTACTTCGAAAAAATAATACATTTTAATCAGTTGTTTGTACGGTTAGAGCCTTACATATTGACGCTAAATAAAAGTATTTAAGTTTATGTTCCCATCTTTTATATAGAGATTAATTAGCACAAATAACATATCATGAAAACTTATTCAGCAGCTATTCAAATATTGACCTTAAATGAAAATTATTGGGTGTATTATTTTCAGCAATTCTTTCTTATAAAAAGTACTTGGCTTAAATAATTTAACTATATTCGACTTTTTTTATAAAGATCGCATTTTATAAATACTATGTGATTCAATTCAGCAGTTTAAGGAAAAATTAGATTTGAACAATATTTTTTTATATGGTGCACACCATAAATATTGGCTCTAAGTAAGAATGTTATAGTCTATATTGGGGCTCTTCAAGTAAAGAATTGAGAAAAAGAATATCATTTCAATTGATTCAGCGGTTGAAGAGCTAACAAACAACTAAATTATTTATTTATAATATTTTAAATCTTTTATTATATGAATTTTTGAGTCCACAGAACAAAGAAAAATATTATAGTTCTAGCTTTTAAAAGCCATTTATTCAAACCTAACCTGGGTCAAATCAATCTCAGTAGGTATTCACATACATAAGAAATGAATATTTAAGTTTTTACTTTGCTTCAACTAAATACAATCTACATAGAAGAAAAACTAATCTAAAAAATTTTCAAAAGTTTTCCATTTATTATCTTTTCAATTTAAATAACATCAGCAGAGCGTAGAAAAAAGTTTTTTATACATTTTAAGTGTTTTATTTTTCAGAATTGTAGATTGTGCGTCATTTCTTTTCACTGCAATTGTAATTCATCATAGCTTAAAATCTAACAAATGTATATACTGTACATTTACTTAAAAGAAAAATGCAAATATTGCCAATTATTTTAAAGCATTTCCTTGCACTTTATCTTCTGCATTAAAGCGAAATTTGAATACAAGCCACCAACGTTGCTTTTTTATCTCAGATTAATAGATCAAATTTAAAACGAATAAAAGGAAGAGCGGTGAAGTATCTACAACGTTGGTGGCTCTGTTTTAGGTTGCAAAACTTAACTAAATAAACAGCAAAGTTTTAAATTAAACTTCAGTTTTAGCTGTAAGCAAAAAGTTTATTTATATCACAAATGTTGCTTATGCTGCAGTGTTCAGCAAAAAATGCTGATGCAGTTTCTTGCACGCTGGCCATTTTTTACCCGAGTTCAATAGCAAAGTCATAAACAAATTAAACGGAAATTACTAACGAAACCAAAAAATAATTCAAAAAAAAAAACATAATAAACGCAATAAAAAATGTTTACTTTGTGCTTTAATATTTTCATTCATATACTTAAATGATTTTTAAGCTTAAACTAAATTCTTTATAGAGTTTTTAAATGCTAAGTAGCGTTCCGTCAGCGCCCAACAGCAAAACTATATCACATTTGTAATTATGATGTGATTTCGTTTTGTTTATTCTTTTTTCACTAATAAAATAATACCTACGTATTACAACCAAGTGCTAACTTAGAGGCTATCTTGAAGTATCTGAATAACAATGAGTGACTGCTCTTAATAAAACATGTTTTACAATTATGACTTGGGAAGGAACTGCTTTTCAAAACATGTTGCAAATTAAAATACAAAGAAAAAAATTAAATAAAATAACTTCAAATAAATATATTAAAGCGTAAGCACATAAAAATCTTGTTGCAACATTTTTAGTTAATGTGCTACAACTACTACGATCCATAAGAACGGCTTTTAACTCGAAATGGGTACAGTGGCGGACCAGCCCACTTTCAGTAGCTTAATAAAAATTATTTTTTTTTTTTTGTAGAAATCTTTTGTATAACATAATAAAATGTGTGATTGACGTAAATGTATCTGTTGTGCCACTTAATGTGATGTTACATGTACACATATATATATTTATTTTTTGTGTGGTTTATATAGTATTTAAGAATGACCACAATGAAATTGTAAGTTAAATATGACTTTGAGTTAGTAAAAATATCAAAAAAAATCACTTTAACAGCACACAATAGTATAAAATAACAAAACACTTTAATATGAGTAACAGCATTTCAAACATTTTGACAGCTACAGATAAAATCTGCACACAATTAGTAACTGCAACGTCAGTTACTCTTCGTAACTCTTAAAAGGTTTTTGTATAAAAATCAATATCACCAGCAATAAAAATATACAAAAAATCAATTGGAAATAAAAAATATTGCATTTATGCAATAACGAACTTATGTTGGCTATCTAAAATCTCTATCAAGTGCATTAAATAAATTTTTATGTATTATATATATATATATATAAGTTTAAAGTAAAAATATTAATAAAGTTATTGCTTCTTAAAAAGGCAGTGCTAATAATTACTGCAGTTTTAAAGCAAATACAAATGTACAAAATTTATAGTAAATTTAATTAGTAAATTAACGAGATTTAAAAATGAACTAAAAACTTCGTTCAACCTCGTTTACTAAAGTAATTAAGATAGACATAAAAATCACAACATTATTAAGTGATCGTACTTATGGATATCTTTATGTTTAAAATAAATGGATTTGACTAAGTAACACTAATAACAATAAGTTAATTTATATTGTGTTGAAATTGAATCCAACTTACTTCACCTCACAGTCAATTGTAAGATCTTTAAAAAAAAAATAAATGGTGATCAATTTTCATTGCAATTTTTCTTTAGAAATGAGCTACTTTTTTCGCTTAGTAAATTTGTCAATAAACAAAAGTGTTTAATTTGGGGCAGTGAAAATTTACAAGTAATTGTCGAAAAATCAATGCATCATGCTAAAGTCACTATATATTACGGCATTAGATCTAGAGTTGAAAAAGGCACTTCGTTTTTTGAAAGTTATATTAGGTTTATACAAACTAACAATTTAGATAGTAGTCATAGTCCGACTTTTTTTTTCATTATCAACTTTTTTTGCGCGAAGGTTTTAAAGATTTTAATGTGGTATCGTATATACATATGTATGTGGTTTCAACAGGACGGTGCTTTAAACCAACCAATACGTAAGTAGTGGGTTCAAAAACTTTCTCAGCAAATAATTTAATTTTTCTATATATATAAAATATAAATATGTGAATATAGGCTGATACTTATACTGATATATATTTGACACCTAGATAATGGATTTGTAAACACTGAGTTACGCAATAGTTCATGTGGTCAATCTTCAAAGTGTTGATGTTTCAAAAACATATATCCACAAAATTATAGCCGACTATTAGCAACTGTTTGCCGACAAGTCATGAAATATAACCTCAAAATTACGTGATATTTCAAGACAGGACTGTCCACACCAAATGCAATCGTGGACCAATACAAATTTCTATATAGATTGGTGGGTAGCAGAAACAAATACATACTTATAATTGTTATTATAAATACATTATAACTTTATAAATACGGTTATAATGTTAAATTTAGTTTAATTAATTTATCAATTTAAATTAATTTATTTGGTATATCATAAAAATAAAATAATGTGGTTTCACCATACACCAGTAGAAATTTTCTGTAATTGTAGTAGATTAAAAACATGTCGCGGGTTGCACAAACATTAGCCGCGGAGAGCCCGCCTCTAAGATGTTCAGTAAAAGAAATTTGATAGATTTTGTATGGTATTTTACAACTAAATGTAATGTTTAAACAATATATTGAAATAAAGTAAAAATACATGTGACACATGTGAGTTTTATTTAGATTTACTTTTGGTACAACAAAATAGATGACTCTGTATAAAAAAGTTTTTTATAAAAAAATCTCTGTATAAACATTTTCAATGTTAAAATATTTGTCAAATTTGATTTGAAAAAAATTCTATTAAAGTTTATATTCTTTACAATTGCATACATAAATACAAATAACTTTACTGTTCTTAAAAATAATACTTAGACAATATCTCTAATATTCTAAGCTTGTATTCGGAATTAAATTTTTTTCATATTTTATTATTTATTTGTCTTTAAAATTCATCGAACCAAAATTCGAGCTTTTGACGTCTGACATATGCATTTATCATGACCAGTAAATCTTACATACTTTGTTGATCTTTAGTGTTGAACATTTGTTAAAAATTACTGTACATTTATTATCCGAAAAATTTAATATTGTACACGTTTCATTGATAACTGACAAACTACGTCATCAATTTTTGAGTTAAGAAATTTTGAAATCCACGTTAATTTGTTACAGAACCATAAGAATTTGTTTAACTCGAGCACGTTTCTCTTTAAAAAATTATCTGCACAATTTGTGACAACCAAAAAAGTTTAAATGAGCAGAAAAAAAAAACCAAATAAAACAAAATGAAAAAAAAAATAAAAAGAGAATCAAAGAGAATTAACAAAAAATAAAAAAAAATAAGTTAAAATAAAATAAAATAAAATGTTGTCAAAAATAAATAATATAAAATAAGGATAAAAAGAACAAAATAATATATAATATAACAAATTAATTAAAATATAAAACTAAATAAAACGTATAAGATACAAAAAACAATAACAAATAAAACCAAATAATTTAACAAAAAATAAGCGAAAATAAAACAATATAAAATAAAATAGAATATAGAAAATAAAAAGAAAATAAAAAAAAATTATAATAAAATGAACTAAAATAAAAAAAAAAAATTAAATAAGATTATTGTAAGATAAAAAATTAAATTAATATTAAACAAAATTATTTTAAAAATATTATAAAATTCATATTATATAGGTCGTAATGACAATTCATTATTATTTAAAATTAATATAAAAATTAAATAAAATTAATACAAAAATATATTAAATGCAATACAATAAAATACATTCTTATAAAATGATATTACATAATTTGAAAAAAACAGAAATAAATTGAAATTAATATAAAATAAAACCAAAATTTTTTAATAAAATAAATTTAATATGTAAATAAAATAAAAATAATAAGAAAATAAAATAAAATAATTATAAAAATAATATTATTCCAAAGTAAAATAATATTATATACAATAAAAAAATGAAATTGAAATTAAAATAACAAAATTAGAATAAAAACAAAATTAGAATGAAGCAGACGCTTCAATATAAACACCGGTTTCTAGGATTAGTGCGGATATATATAGAAAGCCATACCAACATCTATATTATTGAATACAGTAGTCAGATTTATGAATCCACTAAATGAAAAATATGTGATTATAGGTACTAGACAACTTCCTAATAGAGCTTAAACCCTTAACAAATTTTATCCGGGATGTGTAAATTCGTATCAATTAACAGGAACATTTTTAAAATTTTTTTTTTATACTTTTCAATACGTTTTCTTATTTAAGACACTATTACTCTTTTTGAAGAGTCTTGATGTTGTTCAAAATTTTATTTTTGCTTTCATTTATTTTATTTATACATAACATTTCATTACCATGAGAAAATATTATATTTGTATAGTTTTCTTATATATTTATCAACTGAACTAATATAAAATATTCACATATTCACATCACTTGCTCTGTGACTCTGTCACCACATCTTCATTTTATAACAATCCCATGAGAGATAAAAATAACTAAAATTTTCATTCATAAAACTTAGCAAAAAATTTTCCCATTGTCACCCAAGTATTAGCAACAATTCATTTACAACACAAGACTTTATATAAAACTCGCACATGTAGACACTCTGAGGCGTAACCCCTTTCCAAAAATGAAACACTCAGCTATGAAAACAATTTCCTAAGACTTTAGCAACTTAAGAGGCTGCGACACAATTTTTCTCATCAATTGAATAATTGGAGTCTTTTTCCACACTTACTACGCAAATCTGATTTTGTTGAAATTGTGGTGCAACAAGTGAGAAATACATGATATTGATGCCATGCAACAGTTGGGATAATCCAGAATGCAACGGATGTTATATATTAATATGTAATAAGAATTTCCCTTAATTTAAATGCGGCATTCTAGGCGACAAAAAAAGTACGAGTATATAAAATTTTAATTTCCCATCTAAGCATTGACATCACCACTGCAGAGTTATTGTGAAGATACAATTTCATTAGTCACCCTTACTCAAATGATACATACAATATTAGCTATTTGTTTTGAAAAACGATACTCCCATAATGCAGTATATTTATCTATGCTATAAATGCTGTATATGTTGTATATATTTATTTTAAACAAAAAAAAAAAACCAAAATTGATTTTAATTATTGTTGTTACAACGTGATAAATGTGTAACAATTGAGATTGTGTTCAGTTTTGATAAAACTGTGAGACAAAATCAACAATTTTAATTGCATTTGCTAGCAATTAAACAAGACACATGTGGCAACCTTAACTGGTTAATTTATATATCTATATAGATGGCTGAGAATATTTGCTTATGTAAGACACATAATTTTGTTTTTAATTACTTTATGGCAAATAGTACATATTAATTAAGAAATGTGATACCTATAATAATTTTCGATTTTTTGATTTTTAATATTCATATTATCATTTAGTATCTTAAAGTATTCGTTAAAAAGATCCATTGTCATCCACGTTTAGTGTTTATTAAATTTCAAATAAAATACGAATTGACGAGGGGACCAAAATGTATGGAAATTGAGGTTTATCAACCTCAACCTCCGATTTTCCACAAATGTTCTAAATCTGATTTAAATAATATTTTCGTTAGCTTATTTTTTGTGTTAAAATAATTAATGAAATTAACACTTAAAAATAAAAATAAAAAAAACGATTAATTAATTCAATTATTCTACAGCTGATTTATGATTTCGTTCTAATATAAACTCAGTAAGTGAATTTTCTAATAATGCTTTCACAGCATTAACAAAATTAACAAAAAACTTTAGAAAAATGTGCGAACGGCTTTGGGTTAATTGGTTAAGAAGCCCTGACTCTGAGCTTCAAATTTGGCAGGACACAAGTTCAATTCCTGGTACTTTCAGTTTCAAAAACTTAGTTATGAATAATTAAATATATAAAAATTTTTTATTTATTCACTGATGAAGGGTATTTAACAATACTCGAAACAGCTGTATGGTCAGTCAAAAATTCAATTAGTTGTAGTTCATTGCTGTTTGAAAAACCTCTTTTTAAAATAATTAATAAATTTATCTTTCTAACTATGCTTTTGTTTTGTATGTCAATCTATGAATGCTGGCATTAATTTTTTGGTACTAATAAGTATATCCATCAATAGGAATCTAATTTTACTACATAAAAATTTTAAATGAAATTCTAAAACTCATAAAAATAAATTTTTACTGCATTATTCACAATAAATTTATTTAATTTATAAAATTATACGAAATAATAGTGAAAATGATTATTACAAAACTTTTCATATCGCAATATGAATAAAAATTTTAAATTTATCTTTATTCGGACCATTAGTTACTGTGATTGTTATTGTTGTGGCAGCTGCTAGAAAAGCATCTTTATAAACTGCATTTAGCACAAATTTTTATCTCAGTAAATGCATCTGTAACAATTAATTTAATGCAATGCAAAGCAAAAATTTTTGTTGTCAGTGTAATGAACAGTGTAATTTTAACTCATTCCAATTAATTTTTCAAACAAACTACAGTAATAAAATATGAGCTCGGAATAAATTAAAATTTGTGCTGAAGCGCATCAGTTTTAAATAAAACGCAAAAATACAGTGGGGCAAATTGATGAGGAAAAAATCTTAATATTATATTTTTCTAACATTTACATATATTTGATATAATAAATATTAAGTATATATGTATATATTTATATTGTATATATTTATATGTAGTGTTAATACACACGAAAACCTCACGATCAATTTTAATGAAATTTTTTTAATTTATATATATATATTTTTTTTGGACTTTATATTTTTATTTAAAACGAGGCACGACGATAGCAAAGTTGCCGACTCTACTATCCAGAAGCTAAAAGTTGCTCAAAATCAGGCTCTCCGAAGACTCTTCAAAGCTATATGCGAAAACCGATACGCTGCCCTACTTAGCACTATCCAAACTCAGAATAATCACTACCCGCACGGGATGGTACGCAGAGCTTAGATCAGTCATTGAATAACCATGAAGCTTATGAGGAATACACAAAGTAGTCAGCGAGATGGGTGGGACTCTGCAAAAACCCCCCAGCTATCAAAGAGTAAAAGTGCACAGATGCACTAACTCGGAAAAAGCTTAATATAAAAATTAACAAGTTCAATATTTGCACCATCTTCGATGGTCACCTTTAGGAACTGCTAAAACTTTTGGGATACATTTCGATGTGAGAAATATTGGAATATATTAAAACGAGATGGGAGTGGAAGTGTTGTCTAAAAACAGTAAACATGCTTTTAAGGGTCAGAAAAAAATGTGTTTCTAAAATATTTAAATCAAAATCAGAATGAGAATAATTAAAGAGATTAATAGGATTGATTGTTACTAACATTTTGAATATTTCAAAAAAAAAAAAATGATACCAAGTCTATGAACAGACTAAATATAACAGCGGAACAACAAATGAGCTGTACTTGATTTTACTGTTAGTTTTGATAAATTGAGTTAATTTAAGTAGTAAAGTTGTAGCAGATATGAAACCAGTGCTGCCATTAGATCAAGAAAAAACCATAATGCGTTGCTTAAATTTAGCAACAGTAAAACGTATGAATAACAAAAATTAAACTGCGAGAAAATATCAAAAAAGTCTTCTCTGTAGTTAGAAACTCTGTACATACTTCAAAGCTTTTAAAAAAAATATTCCTCCCACAATTAAATATTTATCTGTAAGTCTGTTAAATAGATTTATATTGTGTCATGTACATGTACACTTTGAAGATATTTGAGGCTCAACCCGATCGCTTCATATTGAGTACTGTATGTTATAGTAAATTTATTAAAGGGTGTATTTAATGGAGTATTTACCATACCATATTGTCATGAATTTTATTTAAGTAATGAAATGTTATAATATTATAAAACCGATGTCAAAAAATATTAGGCACAACAAAATGGATAATCAACAGATGTTTCGAATACTGACAAACATCTATCATCAGAGTTATGTGTTTTAGAATTTATTGTCAGGTTCAAAATTTATTAAGCAATTTCGAAAAAGTCATTTTTAACATTTCTTTTCTCAATAAATATTGTTACATGCAATTTATTGTTACATGCAATTTATTGTAAATTCATAATTTAAACAGCCGCAATAATTGCTCATTCATTATTTTAGAAATAAATTAAATTTATGTTAATTTATCTTCTTGTATAAAGAACGCCTTTTCGTTACATATATAAATACATATTTTTTGTTCGTATATACGAGTATTGTAGCTTGAACTTGTTCTTCGAAAAGTACTACAGCATTACAAGCAGCCACAACTCACCAATAATTACAAGTTTCGAGCACGTTAATTAACCTTCTTTAATAAAAATTTTTATAACTCATTTTTCAGTATTTTCTGTAATATTTTTGCTATATTTTTGTAGTTCTCTTACACACCAGCTTCTTCCACTCCAACCAGTTCCCTTGTTGGGGTCGAGCAAGGCCTGGCGCACGTCGCTGCATTTTTCCAATCTGACAATTTTTACGAGTTCTACGGGTGCATAAGAGTACATGCATCTACCTTCTGGCGGTAGTCAAACAACTGATTCGATTCCATAACTTTGATTTTTATTACCACACAGTCAACCGAGTGGCTAACAATCCGACTATGGTGGTTTGACGTGCAAATACTCCACACATCAGCTTACTGCAACCAATTCCGTCCAGCAGTTCCGCACTTCTACACTTCTTTGGTGATATTAGAGCACAGTCAAGACGATTGTCAATGCATTGTGCAGTGTTCGCTTTAACGCTCAATTGCATGTTCACTGCATATAATGACAGTTCGAGTCTGAGGCTCTGAAATTGAAACTGAACTCACTTAATAAGCAAAAACTTGTTCCAATGCTCTGAATCATCACAAGTTGGATTTTAGCCGTACGAACACATTTGTTAGCTAAGATATGGCAGATTGGTCATAATTTTCGCTGCTCGTCTAGCTGCTGCCAGCATTAAAAGTAAAAATATCTATGCGTGTCAGTGCAGTAATAATTATAATTTTATGTTATTTTGCAATGTTAGCAGTACGTACATTTTTCCTCACATTTTTTTTCATTTGCCTTACAATTTATTAGCCTTTATCGATAAAGTTATTTGCTGTAAGTTTTATATTTGCTTGGAAGTTTTTATGATCTTAAAGAAATTGTGAAGTTGCTGGGTGTTGAAATTGTAACGCATGCAGCTGCATTAACAGTGATAGGATTTAGTATTTTATTTCATTTTAGTGTTATTTCTATTCCAACGTGATGGTCATTAATTTCATAATTTGTAGTTTTGAAAGTAAATTTAGATATTTGCAATTTAAATGCTATTTAATGTCTTTTTTGCTAGTGCTTTTAAGTAAATTACTCTCAAGTAGAGCAGTGATTATTATTGCTAACATAAAGTTCATTTTAAATACACATGAGTACATAAAATCTAAACAATTTTTTCATCAAGTTTCAATTAATGGAAACACAGACTGCTTTTAGGACTGAATTATATAAATCCTATCAACTATTTTTGTAACTATCGAAATATTTTATAGATTTGTTAAAACCTATAATTATCTATATATATATAGATATATATATATCTATATGTTATAAGAAAATCTAGTTTCTCTCATAAGAGTTTTTTTTTAGGTTTTAAGTTTAGGTTTAAGTTGTATATATTAAGTTTTAATACAGTAACCTTAATATGTTAAAATAATAAAAAAAAAACTAAATATCAAAAGCAACTTTAATTTTAATGAGTTTAGTTCGTTATTATTAAATAAATTACTCAAAATAAGACTCATAAATAAAGTTTTTATTTACAGTGATAAAATTGGAAGTAAAACTGATATTTTTTTAAATGAAGAGAAATGACACACACGTATCTCTTCAGAAAATCAATATTATACAATAAAAACAAGATGCGTTTAAATATCTAACTAACAAAGTCATATTTAGCATAATATAACCCATAACTGTTTTACTTTATTCTAGAACTGAATATATTATAAAATCAACAATCAATATGCATCAATCGTGACATGACAAAAATTAAAACATTTACTTTAACATAAAAAAATTTTCTTATTATGACTAATAAATAATAAGCTATAAATACACCCAGACCTAAGAGATCTATTGTGCGCCTAAAAGCCCAACTAAAACAATTTTAGATTTTTATAACTCTCGTAATAGCTGCAGGCTTGATTTTACCTATTTAATTTGGGACTAAGATCCCTTCAAAGGTAGTCAAGTAGACGCCTTGCCGCCACTGAGCACTGGGCAAAATATATAACAAATATGTCAGAGGTTAACTGTAAATATACAGAACTCTATATCTAAATTGGTGTTTAAATGGAGTATATTTATGTTAGTATCTTTTTTGTTTTTTGCAAGAACTCATGCACTCACACAAATTTGCGGAACATTGACTCATTCTATAATAATTATGTTCACAACTTAGTTTCTGATGGAAAAATATTCAACAAAATCTCTAATGTCATGACCACAAAAATAATAACAAAGACAAAGAACTGATGCCTGCTATTATATATAAAGAAAAACCGCTACACAGTAAGATAAAACTGAGGCTGTTGGCAAATTAACTCTTCAACTTTGACAACTTTCACTTTTAGAAAGTTCCAAGAAATTATTTCTGTCGGAGTTGGAAAAGAGTTGTCTGTATTTAGAGAAAGACGAAAAAGCGACGACTTCCTTTAAATGATATGAAGTCCAGAGTCCCCGTCTGATATTAAGAATTATACAGTACATCTTATTACGAAAACCTACATAACTTCCTATTTGGTAAAGTTTAGTACTGAGCACAAAAGAGCTTTGTGGTCAACTGTGCTACTAGACCCCTAAAACCCTATTGTATTATATATTCTGTTATCGCTGACGTTTAATAAAAGCGTTAATGTTATGTTAATGTCTTGTTTTTGTTTTAAATTTTCAAAAGATTACTAATATTTTTAAAATTTATTTACACTAATATAATTCAGCAAAAAAAAATTAATTTATCACAATACAACAATTAAACACTAATTTAACTTTTACTTTTTATTTAAGTTACTTAATTGTTTCGTATTCAATTAACGGACTTTCAAGTTGCAACTGCTAACAATTTATATAAAATTAGGTGATTCATGCGTCTTAGCTTTATTAGGTACATCGTGTGGGTGCGAATAATGTTATAATGTCACCTACAGTAATTGAAGCTTTTATTATTTTCAGAATTCAATTAGAAGGGGGAACCACATAAGTGTGTGTAACAAGTCAAATGACGTAAATGGCAAGTAAAACTCCGTTCACTTTACACACACTTGAAATAATAAACTTACAATTTTCATTACAACTTTTCAATTAAATAAACACGTGTTTCTTAGATAAAATTGCCACTACTCAGCAATTAAATTCAATTGAACAAAAGAACTTTTCAACTACTCCACCCAAGACGAAACAAATATAGTAAGTTGCTCTTTAAATGCTTCTAGATTTTCGTAAAATTGTCGAATAATTCCACAGAATTGTTTTCAAAGTGGACGAATGGTTTGTCCTACTTCGGTTGATTGCTTCTATTTCTAAGATTGTATTTACGTTCACCAGGAAAAAGTTTGAAACCTTTCATTTGTAGCGGTTTAAAATTTTTATTTTAGTTCCAAGGTAGTTGAATATGAGAAATTTTTCACAATAGTTGAATATGAGAAATTTTTCACAATAGTTGAATTAAACTACAGCAAATACATAAAATGAAAAAAGAAAGGGATAAGGTTTTATAGTTGATATTAATGAGAAACAATTTAATAAGAATTTAAGTGATTGAAGTTTCATTAAAATCGCAAACAGAATCTATTGCTTTACATATGATTACGTTAAATACTTAATTAAAAATTTTCTAAAATTTAATTTTTAATTGCAATGAAATTCCTTCCGACAACTGTATGTGTTCTAAATTACAAATAAATCCTACATGCATTCGAAACTGGTGTCTTATGTTGGTACATTGTTAGCCACAAAGGCATTTGTATACTTAAATATCAAGTTACCATTGGCCTAAGTCCTAAAGTCAGTATGACAGATTTTGCTAGCAAAGATTAAAATATGAAAAAATATCTCATTTGTGTCCTTTTGTGGTCTACTTAAGTTTTTTCTTGCAATTATTATCTTTTTCATTTGCTTCGTCTAGTACAGAATAACTTGAAATGAAAAAATGAAACCTGCAAATGCTTCAGTTTAAGTAAGGAGAACAATAAGTTGACTTTAAGTCCAATAAAAACCACAGTAGTTATGAATGCTGCACTCTATGTGGTCTGTTAGTTAATAAAAGTGCACTTCAACAAAATCTAGTACCAGCAAAGGCACTGATATCGCAAAAATATGCACTGTACTTTATTTAAGAAAAATTATTTGAAAAATTATGAAACAAATTACTCACTACTAAATCTAGATTAAGTAATACAAATAAATATATAAAAAATTTTAACTTACTTTTTCCCGCTCTCTAAAAACACATCCAATTCAGCTGACATTTTGCAACACAAAGCCTTGCGAAAATGTCCCTGAGAGCAATTTGTGTTTATAAGATGACCCTCTGCAAGTAAAGAAAAGAAAGCAAATAAATTATAATAAATTCAAATTATAAATTTGATAAATTTTACTCAAAAATTACAAACAACCTTATAAGTAATCTATAAATATCTATTCCAAGTATTAAATGACTTTACTCATAATTTTATATTTCTTACAATATATAATTTATTTTTTATACAATCGCTAACTTGTAACAATGTTTATACTATTTTGAAATATTATTACATTCTATTTATATGATAAATAATCACATATAATAAAATCCTTTTTTTTACGAATTTTACTCATATGCAACCATAATCTATTTCTTCACTTAAGAAGCCACCAAAATACGCATTAAATGCTATCTGTGCTGAGTAAACATAATCGAGGTACAAAAGTAGCACCTTAATTGGATAAACATTTTTAGAATATTTAAAATTACTTTTTGGCATATTTAACAAGAGAAGCAAATCAAAGAAACCTAAACGGACAAAGATGCAAGGGCAAGTAAAGAAGTCAGGCTTTAATGGTTTAAGGTTTTAAGTCACTGACCACAACAACGAGCCAAAGGAATAACACATTTTTCAAAATCCAACGCGCGTTTAACTAAAATTCACTTGCAATGTTGTGGTCCTAATCAAAATTCCTTTAGTCATACCAATTTGATTATTTTTTTTCTCAATTTACTTTAGTTTTCTGAAACGTTCGGTGTGGTTTCACATAAAAAAAATACGAATATGTCCAGTTATTGGCCACTGTACATATTTCAAAGTTCGGTAAACGTTGCATAAGCCGTTGAAATTTCTGCTCTTATCCTTTTCTTGGACCTTATGTTTTGTCTTCAATTCAATTTTAAAAAAATGTTTCCTCATTAGTTTTAGTTTACAAGCTCATTAATCAAAATTGCCAATTTGTGAAGAGAAAAAGAAGTTTCTATGAACAAGCAATTTGCGGCACTTTTTACTAATGAAGGAAAGAACCAAACGGATGGTAGAAAGAAGATATGTTTTCTACGTAATTATGTTAATTACAACAAAAATATTTTATAATATTTCGTTTTTGTCATTAGTTACTTAAATTATTCAATTTTGATCCTTTAACTTTAAAATATTAGTATTAGAATTAATATATTATCGTTGCTGTCTATAGTAGCCGTATTTTTTTCGTACAGAGTAGCAAAAAAAGACTCGCAACTTACGAAAGAAAACGTGTAAAGCAACAACAATGCTTTTAAAATCTTCAGAGTTAGGTTTTACTCGCAAAAATTCTTACATCTTAAGTTTTAGTGCAAACATATTTCAAAATCAATTTATTGTGAATGTTCACATTTAATAATAAATTTAAATACATAAATAATAAATTAATTTAAATATATAATACAAAAATTATTTAATAATTAATATTAATTATTAATTATTTAAATTAATTAATTTTTAGTAACTACAATTTTTATATTTCATATGTTAAAAAAAACATTTAACATATTTTAAAAGTGATGTCAATTTATTTCAACAAGACTTGATGCTGCTTTTAAACGAATCTGAAAGAAAATTAATAATCACGAGTAACATAAAAACGGTTTCTGATAATATAAATAATTTTACATATAAGTAGTCGAATTATCTAATATCTATTTTATTATTACAACAACAAAAATAGGAAATATGGGTTCTGTGGTATTTTTGACACCGAAATGACAGACAAACATGATGAAAAAAGAACAGTTTTGTTGTTTGCAAGCCCAGAGATTCATTCTGTAATTTAGAAAAAGGTAATTATTTCGAAGAAAATTAAGAGATATAGATTACCGTACTGAGCCAATTTATCAGGGTGATCACAATCAATACCGCGGACCATTAAGCTAATCCAGAATTATATACAACTAAATACAAATAACTTAAGAATGGTTATAGCGGACTGTACGTTAAATAGTCACTTATAAAAAACTTTGAATGTGTGGATCTTTGTAGCTATGTTGAATTTAAAGGGAAAAAAATCGGAACGTACAACACATGCTGAGAGGTTGCCCGACACTGATGAATAAATTAGGAAAATATTTGGAGTTGTGGACCTTTTAAGTTATGGAGCATTGAGAAAAATACTCTGAATTATTGCAAGTTGAACAATAGATCTTCAACGACGTAGGGTGAAATATCCTAACTTAATAATAATAACAAAGCAATTTGTTCGAATTATATTTTTATTATAATTTGCTAAATTTATTAAATTTTAATATATTTAAAAAATTATATACATATATATTTTTTTAAATAATCAGCAGTAACTCTAGTCCGGGTAATTCTGTAATTTTAAAACCCAATAACATAATAACAGCCAAATGAAACATTAACTGTTACTTTACAATTAGAAACCAAATTATGATGACATTTGGTAGTTCTTTTTTTTCTGATATTGACAATTCAAAACAAGAACTTTTATTCTGTGTTTAAAAAACACAATATACAACCTTACGAAGACAACCTTACGATGTTGAAAAGAACTCATTTAATAGCTTTTAAATATTGGAAAGTTTGAGGCGTAGCAAATCGAACAATTTTAACCCATTCATTTTAAATTGGCATGGACATCTAAATATATGTTTAAATTATTTCAAATTTTAAAGTAATTAAAATCCATTCCATTTTTCTACAGGAAGTCATACATTACTAAAAGTACTACTTTCATAAAGTACTCGTAGATACAAATAAATCAAAATGAAAGGAAAAAGTGATTTTGTTTTCAGTCAAAACAGGTACCATATAAAACATTTTGCAGATTAAAAATACGTCCAACAGAGTTTGCTGTTTTGTGCCTGAGAAAATTATATTACTGGAAACTAAAAAAAAATATCTTAATAAAATATTTTACTTAAAACAAGAATTCTATATATTGACATAATTGAATCTACTAAGTAAATTTTTTGCATAAATTGGCAGTATTAATAATAACATAGTTAATAGTTCTACTAACTAACTTAAAGTTAATTAACATTAATTAGTAATTTTATTTAAGTTTTATTGCAAGACGTCTATAAAAATTTTAAATACTAATAAATCAATTAATATTGTATATTTCAACTCAACTTTGAACTAGTTTTGAAAATGGAAAGTAATCTGAATATAATAATTATTTTATTGAGTTGAAAACATGTTTTTCCATATCACCACATATTAAACCACATTTAATATATACATACATATAATTATACTTTGATATATAGATAACCATTTATATTTACATTATAATTTATGGTATCTCACGATTTCATTTATTGCTGCACCTAAAATATCCAGATTTGAACTATTTTTATGTTTTTGTTTTTCTTACTACCAACGCCTTCTATTTGGTTAAGCTTTACTTATTAATACCAGTTTAAACATATTGTTGGTAAATAATTTTTTTATTATAAAGACTATGTATGCATATTTCTTTAAAATTGAATTTTTATTTTAAACTTAAAATTTTTAATTGAACTTACTACGCAAATTCAATGTTAAGATATAAAAATAATCAGAGCAAGTTCTGAAGCTTACGACTTTTGAACACAGAACAAGTCAAGTGTAAGTAAATTCAACACAATTTAATAATGATATAAATTTATATTAGTTACAAACTTTTATTAAGTTTTAATTTACAACTTGCATATGCTAAAACTATTCAAACGTATTTCACTGTATATCGACGTACTCAGATTAGTAACTATGATCTGGTTACCTTGAACATTAATAAATACAGTTTTTTTTACAATTCAATTATTTAAAATTATGTACTATAAATTTTGTTTGTATTATTACAGGTACTAGAATAAGATAACTTTGTATATTATCTTGCCACAATTATTTGTCTATAATAAAATTCCACTAATTTGCATGTAAATAAATCTTACAAAAATAAATGCGTCATTCTAAAAAGCTGAATATTACACTTAATTGTGGTACATAAATTCATATATATAATACAATATATTCTAATATCGAAAATCGTAATTAACTTTAATAAGTTCTGATATAAATTTAGAGTAAAACTTTGAATTTAGAAATAAATAAATAATATAATATAAAAAAAATATTTATAAAAATTTGTCGGAATCACTTACTAAAGTAGACAAATATAGAACTTTGATATAGTAGAATTGTGCGAACATCGCACTACACACTCTTTAAACAAATAAGATAAATGTTTGTGTTAAACAGATATGCTGAGCTTAAAAATATATTTTTATAATTTCAACTGAACGACTCAATATTCTATAAGGGTGGGATACATTTCACAGTCGATTACCTAAATGAATAGAAATTTTTCAATAAAAGTGGTTTAGAGGCGTTTAGTCTTTGATAATGTCCTTACAACAAAATTGTCTAACTTATAGATATATATTTAAAAAAGACACAATTGAAAAAAAAACAACAATACTAGCAACACACTACACATCTATTGTAACAACATTGCAATAAATAGTAAATTCATTCTAAAATAACAAAGTTGCGTTATTAAGCTGGATTGATATGATAAAATAACTTCCTTTTCTACATACTTACACGCAGTCAGTGCTCAATATAATTTAGATTATATAATAAATACCGCAGTTTAACATTGAATTTTAAACGTTATATATATTTGACGATACGATATGATATAAAGAATTTCAACCGCCTCTCACTAATAAATCGGTACAGCGTTACAGCTGTAAAGGTACTACAATAGAATAATCTACTATAGCTTAAAACTGTAGTCTCAAAATATATCTCTGACTCTTAATATTTAATTTTGTTTTTTAACGAACTTTTTTTCAATTCCAATCGGCGTTGAAGCCCTAATAATTCGATATTATTACAGTAAGCGTTCAATTGAACGAACCACCTATTCCCTAAATCATAAAGGTCGTTAAATTAAGATTGGATAAAACAAATACAGGTTTTAGTAGATTAGTTCATTTTGTTTCAGTTATTTTTAAAATAATATTTTTTTTTTAACTAAATATATATAAATATATTTCTTATAATATATTATTTATATTAATTTCTTATTAATATAGTTTCTTCATATATGTAAGTCTTATAAAATCAAATTTTTGGTCCAATACGTTTTTTTTGCACTAGATTATTATTGGGCTTATTTGTAAGGTATTTCCGGTATTATTTTAGAGATGGACTTTCTTTCATATATTTTCGTAATGTTCTTCTGCATTAGTCAGCAAGTCTTTAACTATTTTATATAATAAATGATTAGTCAATGACAAAGGCTTATCAATTATTTATTTGCACATTGGATAATTCGTTATACTGATTTTTAATTCATTAATTCGTAATTTTTCAATGCTATGACAATTATTTAACATATTAAAATCCATTTTTAAAATGTTTTGTTTAAGGAAAACTCATCACTATTTCTGTGTTATTGTTTTCTATGCTGAAAACAATTCAGTTTTTTTTAAATTTTGTTTCACTTTTCAATATTTCGCGTCTGATGTACGCTACAACTATTTGTCTCCAACACTTTCCAAATACAATATAAGTTAAATTAATTTTACTTAACATTAAAATCTAAACTGTAAACTTAACAAACTGTTAAACTCAATATTGTTAACACTACATAACAGTAGCTTAACCGAGATTCTGGAACAGACCAGAGAAGTAGGCACATAATATAACTTTTCACTGCTCTTAAGTTAAAATAGGCTTTGAACGACGGATTAATTTTGTTAAGAATATTCATTCACTGTCCAAAAGTATTAAAATGCCCTAAATCGCATTAAGGAATGAAATAATTTAATGACAACTCAAACAATAAAGCAGCTACAACAACAATTTCGACCACAAAACTGAATTTTTAAAGTCACATAAAAGGGAATTAAATGTTTTCCAAAATCCGTAAATTCCACAAATGAGCAACAATGATTGATGTCAGTTCATTAAAAATGCGGTAAATAAAAACAAACAGAAACCAAAATGAAGCCAAAAACAAACTCAATGTTGAAGCCACCGGTTCCACGGATACACTCACCTATCTACCTAGCCACCAACCAAGGTGTGATGCTAATCGAACTTTTTCGTAAATATAAAAAAAATGTATTATTTATTTGTTTGTTTCCATGATTCGATTAAATGCGATTTATCTAGGTAAAATAGGTTGCCCGATGCTCGCGTCTTAGCTCTACGAATTGGTATTTAACAGGCAACATTTATTGATGAATGACGTTTTTATTAAGTAACGAAATCATTTACCCAAATTAGTTAAATTGTTTCTTTGAAAATCAAGAAAAAAGTTTCATTAAAAAGTAATAAAAGCTTTGGAAAAGGTAACAGATCAAATCATTTAGATTTGCATTTTATAGAGTTTAAGTTAATTAACAGATTTAAATATAACAGACAATTTAAATTGTTTCTACATAACAGACCCTTTCGTATGAAGTAACATAAATCTTTTTCGTAGCCCTTGATTCCAATATCTTTTGTTTTATATTGTTTAAATTTTTTAAAATTATGTGTAACATAAGTACAACACGTAAGATATACGATTTTAGTAGTGAAAACAAAAGTGTTTTAGTTAGTTGCATGTGGGGAAAAATTCAGCAAAAAGCAATTTGAAATCAAAGTTTATATTGAAACTCAATTTTCATAAAAATCCACTTAAAACTGTCAAAACTGATTGATAGTGACCAGACATTAATTTCAAACAAAGGCCAGAGAACAAGGCCTATAGACTGTGTCTCTTCTGCTTGTTCTTGTTTTTCTTTTCAGTCTGCAAAAGAACTACTTGTGAAGAAACTTTGCTATCTTGTTTCTATGCTCCAGTATAAATAAACGTGCGAATATGTTAATGCATTTTTTATTCCTTTATTTATTTTTTTTTATTTATTGCTGTTTTCAGTATTTTGCAAACAATGTGTTAACGAACGCCTTCAAGCAAGCGTACTTGAACTTGCAATACAGTGGCACAAATATAAAAACTTCCAAATAAATTTAAATAATTAAGAAACATTGTGGTGGATTTTTTAAAGGATTTAAAAATTAACTTATAGTCACGAAAACTACAAAAAAATACTTTTTTTTCCAGAATTTTTAATAATATGTAGTAAAAAGATAAATTATTATAAATTATATTAAAATTAATTGCTAAATACTACGCTCTAAAAGAGAACCCAAATAAACTTCGAAAAGTTGACCATATTTATATAAGAAGTATATATATGAAATAAATTTGAGAAAAATCAAAATATATGAGAATAATGTAATAAATGCTCAAAGCTCTCACAGTCTCGACTGTGAGAAATTTGTCATTTACTTGCTTATGTAAATCACAGATTTATATAACCAAGCCTACAGAGAGTCTTTAAATTGTCGACCACCGGACTTAGTGTTTTTACACATTTTAGTAGATACACACAACAAAACGAATAAATGAGCTCTAAACAATTTTATAGTGAACCAAAATCAGACGTAGGTATGTATTATTATTTATTATATAATATATACATAATAATAATATTTTATCCAACATGCTCTTACTAACAGTAATCATCCACCAAGAATATGGTGAAAATAAAAATAATTTTAAGCAAAAAGTAATGCTATTATAAAAATTACAGTTCATCTTAAATTGATATACTTATCTTGAATGACATTATTAGACAATCAAGCTGCTTTAGAGTTTTAAAGATCAGAATAACATAACCATGGTCTATTTTTGGCTATTTTTTGAACGTGAATGCAATAAGTTTTTTCTCTACAGACCGAATAAGCTAACCAGACAATACTTTTTAGAAACACATTCAACATATTTAAACGATCTGCGCATCATACAATATTTTTGAATTCTTCCTATAAAGAACAATTAAATGCAAATTAGAATGCTCAATAATATGTGAGTAATTGATCAGATAGTTTAGTTGTTCAGCCTTAAATAGTTAAACATCTAACGTTATGATTATAATCTTCGTTAAAATATTGGATTTCTGAATTTCCACTTTAATATCAGCTGAAACGAAAAAAGTTGTTTCACATCTGCTTTGTCACTGTTGAGCGCATGCAAAACATTCATGCCATTAAATACTTTCTCATAAAATCATTATTATATCATTAGATGTATTATATTGTTGATGTATCTTTTATATAAATTATTCTGTTTCAATTGAATATTAACTTTCCAAAACTCCTGTTTTTAGTAATTTACTTATGACACACAATTTACTATTTTGCACTATCCACTTAAATTAGTTTTGTATACAAGAAACTCCTATGGAACTCAAGAAAACTTCATTATTGTTGTTCTTTTATACCTAATTTTTGCATTTACACTCAACTGAAGTGAATACTCTTTATTTAAAAGTGGAATAAGAAAAAAAAAATATAATCAACAACGGCAGCATTGATGATACTAACAGGAGTATAGATTTATGGCATCTTATAGTATCATATAGTATATCAAAGGGTATATCTAGTGACAAAAACTGACGGATGCTTTTATATATTTTATATTACCAAACATTATAGCCCACTTATAATTGGTAAATTGATTTTCAGTTGTATTATATAAATAAATATGGAAAACCTTTCTATATAGATTTTCAGTATTATAAACAATCCTTGACGTGTATTTTTTTTTACTGCTTGAATTGCTTATTTCGACTTCTGTACTTTAATTAAAATTTTAAATGAAATGCATATAAGTTTAGTGAAAAAATCGTAAACAAAGGGATTTTCAATATATGTATTCTCTGGATATTGTTTTGTTTGTTTGGGTTTACTGAAACAACTTTGCAATTCAATTAAAAATGCGGGCAAACCAAGGAAACTTTGTTGTACTTTTTGTTTTACGAGAACCACTACTGAAGCGAGAACTACAGCAACTACAGCAACAAAAACAATATCGTCAAGAGCAAAGTATGGTTAAAGGAAAGGATTGAAAATTGTGCGCATGCGTATATGCCTCAGAGGGTAACGTTTAACAGACAAAACTGTTAAAAAAGGATTTTGAAAATTTTTATGCTTTTATGGTTATTTTTTTTAAAAGTATAATAATAATAAAACGCACTGATAAACACGCACAAACATATGAAAACTAAATTGAACTACTGACTGAAGAACAGACCGACAAATCGACATACAAGTAGTATATAAGTGGGACTGTGAGACAAAAGTTTAGACGAACACATGAGAGGAGCACAAAAACTGGCATACGAACAGCTAAAAGTGGCTGCAGCAGCACTACATACAAGACAGACAGTGGCCAGAATTAGGCGGTCAAGTGGGCGGAGTAGATTGATGTGAAACTAAATTGGGTTTTTATCGTTAGCTCAGGTTCACGTATGTTTGCCGTGTGCTGCTGGTTCCTTGATTCATTTTTTTTTCATTTCGGCATATAATGACGCTAAATTTTAGAAAGCAATCAGCGCTTTTTTTTACATATTTTGTGTTTTTAGAGAAGCCAAAAACTCTAAGTGAAGAAAAAATGTATGAAAACAGATAAAAATGCTATATTTTGGCGCTGGCAATCATTGATGTACAAGTAAACGGACAGCCCAGACAATGAAATGCAAAATACAAAAGATTTCTGACTAAAATGAACAATAAAGTATATAAAGGTTTTGAAGTTTTAGATTACTTTGATTTATGATTGAAATTTATGGATTTGCAATGGCGGCAAAATCAAATTGAAATACGAGTACGAGTACATGCGGCAAACAAACCGTATAAGTTTAGGTAGTGCAAAAGAATCTAAATATAATGAAGAATGAATTCATTTTGATATTTAAATTTGAGTAATTTGTTTTTTAAGTAAAAAAAAAGAATTCTTATGATTATAGCTCAGTCTAAAAAAATGTTTAAATTGAGATTAATCATTGACTTCTATATTAACATATATTCTATATGTTAAATATTTATATAATTTTTGTGTGATTTCTTTAAAATTGATGTTGAACTAATTATTGAATTTTCAGACATTTTTAAATGAATGTGGAACACAAGTAGTATTCTCTCCTAAGAATTCTTGAAAAATAATGTCAACTAGTAACATTGCTGTTAATGAAGTATTTCAACTTCAAAAAAAAAAACTTTGCAAACTAGTTTAGAAAATTTATCATTAACTTATTTATATAAAATTGCTAACTTAAATTATATACTTTTTTATTGTCTGCACTTTCGTCATATGACTAATTTGGTAGATGGACTATGAAAATGTGAGTATTATAGTAAATTTCCAATAGAATTTTTGACAAATAACGATTCAGTATTATGAACTTCCACAATTAATATGATTGGGATACTGAAAACCCACACATCAAAAAATAGAAATCTACTCAACATAGATTTAACATAAATTTAGCTTGATTTATTATAGCACAGTTGAGCATCTAATCATTCTAGGCTGGATGTGAAAAAATTGATAGGCAATCATTTCCCTTATCGCTGATTAGAAGGAATAGACCACCTCACTGGCCAGCGGTGTAACCGGATATCGTACCTTAGAACTTGTTTGTGTCTGGCAAAGTGAAGGATTTACTTTAGTTGACCGACATAACATCTGTTAAAGATTTGAAAGTAAGATAGAGTCAGTTGCAGTACAAGTAAGTCGAAAATTGCATACCAAATTTTCTTAGTCAATTGCATTTTACAAAGACGGCTTTATTCCAACCAGTAAATTTTGATTAATTGATTCATTAATTATTATACTTACAAAAGTTATAATAATAACTTCAGTCAACGTTGCCGGTGCGAAATAAAGAAAATAAATAAAAAATATTTTATTATTTTCTTATTCATTTATTTATAAAATTAATCAGTAGTGCACTTCACAGATCAATAACAAGGCACATGATAAATGAGAAATTCTTTAGAAGAAAAATTTATATTATAATGTTTAAAAAATGAATAAAAAAATTAACAAAAATTTTGTCAATAATATAGTTTTTCGCAGAAATGATTGAAAATTTTGAAAAAGTCAATTGTTATCTCCTGTGTTCTCTATATCGACCCTAGTTAAAAACAAGGTAAAGGATTAAAACATACTTAATAAAATAGTTATTAGAGTGGTATTTATAAGATAATTAATATTGTAAACATAATCATTTATATGGTTGCATATTTTTTAGAGGTACACTTTCCTTTAATACCCTGTACCTCTGATATACTGAATATTCACCTCTTATACAATTTTTTTCGTTTCTTGAACTACAAAATTATCTCTCGCACTTATATCATATAAGTTGAACACATCCATATATAAAAATACAAATTAATGTATGCACAAATATTACTGGTGTAAATTGGACAACTTTGACATTCTTTTACAAATAAGCTTGAGAGTAATATCAACAATTTGGGCCACACTTTTAATATTATAGCCCGAAATCAATTTATAATCCTACATATTATAATCCCTATTTATTACTCGTCACCTCTCAAAATTAAGTTTCGTATTTATTTTTGAAATAATGAAAATGATTCGAATGTAGAATTAAATAATAATAAAACAAAATATAATAAACTGTTTCACTTGTTTATAACTTACTTGTTTTTTCTTGGTAGTAATAATCATCTGTGTCAGTAAAGAACCAAGTCTAAAAATAAAAGAAAAGTAAAAACAATTATTATTATTTTCATAAACGCAAAATTGTTATTATAATATATTTAAACTTTTTATTTCAATTCCTCTACTTGTACATATTCTTAATTAATCTTAATCAAAATACTCCCCTATATTTCGTCGTCTCATTTAAGTAAACTCTTCCCAATCCAAAACTCAAACAAATCATGAGAAAGTCTTAAGTCCATGTTAATTTAAATATTTGTACCTAAGGTAAAAATCACTCACTTGTACATGAATAGACAATTAAATATTTCTTACAAGAATATTCATTCAATCAGATAAGAAAATTCCCACACAAACCAGCAGAAGAACAAGAACTCAGCCAACTTCTTACAAGAAATCTTTCGAGCATTAATGCTTCGCTGATTTTGAACCTACCATAATTGTTTCAAATATTCATATAATTTTATTACCAACTTAAATTCAAATTTAAACAAACATGCAAACATAAAACCACCGTCTTAACTTATTTACTAGATTTAATTAAAACGGAAGCGCAGAACTAGCAAACCAGCAAGCCAGCACTGTGAACTGTGAACATCTTCAATAGCCGACTGTCAACTGCCATCGTTTCCATACTTGTATCTAAAATTTTTGATTTGCATCTTGTAAGGCGAAATATACTGGCGCACAAAATGTTAACTGGCCGTCATTTAATTTATTAGAAAATGTGTCAAAAATGAAAAGAAAACGGTAACGCTTCTGGCAAATTTATTCGCTTTTTATTGACAAAATTATTTTACAACTCAATTGATTGCTTTTACAATACTCGAAAGTCAATGTACGTTGTATACATCAATAGCGAGACCTGAAAATCGCAGACAGACATGCTCATTTAGTATTCAATACTCTTAAGTATGTATATTTGAAGCTTAACCACACAGACTACGAGACTACAAGTACGACGAAATCTTCACGCCACGCTCCATGCAATCCGGAATAGCACCAAAATAACAAGAAGTAAAAAGCGGGCTATGTTGTGTCTTTAATAATTTTTCTATGTCAATGGAGTGAACTTCTTGTTGCTGCTGTTGCCGTTGGTTTTGTAAATATTATTAGTGCTCTTATTATGTGTTGTTGTTGTTGTTGTTGTTGTTGTTGTAACATTAAAGAGTTTTGGTAGCAGAACACGATTTAAGTCATCGAATGTCAAAATTTCAGTTAAAATAGTTTTTTTTTATTTTATATTTATTTGAGTATCTGCACCTTCAGAACGTTGTAGTCCGTTGTGGACTTTCCGACTTTGTTTGTTGTCTCGTTGTTGTTTGCAATCTTTTCGTATTCTCGTAAAGCCCAAGGCTAAAAAGTGGTAACACTTTAAGTGGCTAACAACAGAATACTTATGCCGTTTATTATTGTTTTCTTAACTGATCTTTTTTGACAAACAAGTGAGCTTTTAAGAAATCATTTAAAATTACTTAAAGTGTGCATAATTGGTTTTTTCATTTTAGTTAAATTTTAAACACCAAATTACAATAATCAGGAACTAATTTCTAAATAATGAGTTAACAGTGTAGAGAAGGATATTAAATAATGTATGTAACAGTTACATCTAGAGAAAAACATCCTATCCTATTCTAAGTTCTGCAATTGCATTTACAATAATTCCTTTAAATTTAATTACTGTTTAATTGTCTAGAAAAGTAACATATTAGCAATAACATCTCATTTTATTAAACACAAAAGGTTTAAATATTTCTATATAATATAAAACCTCAACTAATTTGAAGAACCGATTTAAATCGCTTATATTTCAGATAATTTACAAAAACCCTCTTTGTAGAAGTTTGGTTCTTTCGATATGGTAAATTTTTAGACAAATTTCATGATTATTCTATCATGTTTCATGGACTATGTTTTATGGTATTCTAAAGAAATGACATCTGATGGACACGGCGGATACGTTAATTCTTTCCAAACATGATCCGTTAAGTTTATATTACATCTATTTGATTGCACATTTATAAAATTTTTTTATAATACTAAAATGGACTAAAATGGAATTTAAAAGATAATTTCATCTGCAAAGCTTTTTGATATTTTTTAACATCACTTCTAGAGTGGATCATACAACTTTCCGACAATTCTAATTAAGTACACATTATACATATTCGAAAACTGTTATAAACGCACTAAAGTGAATTATTTACTAGAAAGTGCAAATTGTATTTCAAAGACAGCCCACTTAAACAAAAAAAACCGATACTGGAAACTTGTGGACATGGCGTCAACACGATAAAACATTTTTCAGTTTTTCTTTATTTTTTTCTTGGTTAACACAGCTGCAAAGCTATTAAAGTCGAGTCATAAAAGGTAAAAAATGTTTTCGTTAAAGGAGAAACATCAAATTTGGCTAAGAGGCGTACTACGTGCGCCAAAGTCAAACCGCACCCCAGGTGCAACATTAAAAGAAAAAAATATATAAAAAAATTTACGAGTTCAATGAAATTTTTTAGTCAGATTTGCATTGTGGCACTTTTAAATTAGACAAAAAGTGCATATAAAATCGGAATGTGCAGTTTGCAGTTCACTTTTCTGCATTACGGCATTTTGGGGTCTTTAAAACAGTTATTTAACATTTTAAACAACGCGCACGTTGCACAAAGTATCTGCCAAGCAAAACTAAACAAAAACTTATATTACCAAAGTTTTGCTTTGATTGGAATGAATTTAGTCGGTTAATGTATCTATTGTTTTTAGTAAGTTGCAATTGTTTTCAAACTTGTATGTAACCGTACTTTTTTTAAGTTTTGTATTTTTATTTTAGTTTGTTGTTTTGCATTTTTGTTCTTATCAATTTTTCCATTCAAAAATAAAGAAAACATAACGCCATCAAGAATCGTTTGTTGACCAAGCGTATAAATATACCTAATCTAAGGTACCAGTACTTGTACCTTTTCTTGGCAGAATTGGTCGTAACAAATTTTTAAATAAATTTCAACAACGCGACAAAATCCCCAAAAGTCACTATTTACTTTGCCTGGTCGATGGGTCGTCGGTGGTGGTGCAATTTATTTCAATTGTTTAAGCCGCAAACATAATTCACTCCTAGTTTGCTGCATTTGACTCGTAGGTTAAAAATTTGTTAACTTGTTGTCGTAAATTTTACGTATACCCAAGCCAAGGTAAAACCGAAAAATAAAAATATAAAAATAAAATTCAGCTTAAATGTTCAAATTGTTTTGGTTTGGCCAACATTGCTGGTAACTTATACGACCAAAGGCAAAGACTGCAGTTACAATAAGTGCAGCCTGAATGCAGTATTTGAATGTATCGACTTCTTTTATTTTTTTCATGTGGTCACAACAATTTCCGTTAACTATTTTCCAAATCTTCGTCGAGCTTGTTATGTTGATTTTATATATTTTTTTGCTTTTTTCTAGCATTTTATTTTTAATTTTTTTTTTTGATTTTTTTTTTTGTAATTGCAGTTTTTATAGTTACTAGTTGCTCTTATCTTTCTACCCAACTGCACTGTCAATTAATATTTATATGATTTACACTCTTACGTTACAGGCAACTAATCCACTAGGTAACATGGTATATACGTATTCACTTGGCTTTATGTGATTTATCGGTCCATTCGATGCGGTTCATGTAATAATTTTAGGTGTGCCGATCTGTCGTTTCGTACTAATTTTGAGTGAAATTTTGAAATCACGCTTTATCACTCAAAGAGTAGCAGTAGTAAAAATAATTTTAAGCAAATTAGTAATTTGCCTATGGACACATAGATACATTGAATATTGTGGCCATTTAAATAATAAGTGTAAAATTTTTTTTATGATTTACTACTATTAAATAATTTTCATATAGTTTACGAAGAAAATCAGATTCGGTTTTTAGTATTTATAAATGGTAATATTTTAAAATTTAATGCACATATAATTATAAATCTATATGAATTTTATTGCTATTGAAACCGCATAATTTGAAATGACCATAAAATAATACATTAAGTATTAATAATAATTGATGTGTATTATGGAAAACACTTAAATCAGATACATTTTTTTTATTTCATTCCAATTTCAATTTTTTATCTCATCATGTTTTTATTACTTTACTCTATGTTTTATTTCATATTTTATCTACTTTCTAATACTTTAAATATTTATACGTAGATTTTCAACAAGATTTTTTTCTTAATAATTTTCTTTTTCTTCTATTTTTACAAATTGGTTGGCACTTTTATTAGTTTACTTTCTCTTCGTTTATTTCATGCAACTAACTATCTCTTTGGCTACTGTTAATTCAAATCTACATAAATATATAAGTCAATTTAAATACTTTGTAAGTCGGCTGGTACCTGTATATGATAACTGTTCATTTGAATACTTATTGCATGCGTAAGCCAGTTGTCATCTGTATATTTCCTTGCTATTTATTAAAAATATATATATCAACTAAGTTGAACATTGACTACATGAGTAAGCGAATTAAAATGGCTTACATTGAAATTGATTTTAGTTGAATTGTATTTCCTGAAACCATAAAAATGTCTGAAATTAATTAAATTTTGAAATATGGACACATTCAATTTTTGTTTTATTAAAATCAAAATTCCAGGAGTTCAATCCCTAGTACTTGCAGTCTCAAACAATTATTTACGTATACAAAAAATAATCTCAAGACAACTGATGATGAGTACTTGGCAATACTCGAAATAGGTAAATGGTCATTAAGAATTGCAAATCTTATATACAAAAACTTTTCAATTATCGAAAATGTTTTCGAAATAGTTTTCGAACTTTAGAGTTTCAAACTCTGTTTTTTCTTACGAAATTTTTGAATAATAAATTTTGGAGTGTAACTGGATCTTTTCCCGCTTGACTGAGCTACTATAAGTTCATACTCGTAGAGCTTATCATGACATCGAGAGCGACATTCATCATTAAACATTGAAGTAAATAAAATTATTGCATTCTGTTTTAATGAGTTTGCTGTTCAATAACTCATAAAGATCATTTCTCATTAGTTGTCAATGTCTATAATTTTGGAGTATATAATAAGGCGGAACGACTTATACGATGTTTTTTTACAAGTTGTAAACTAGTATTGACATGAGATCTTTTACTTATCCAATATTATAGTAAATAAATTTATCTGGAGGCAATTAAAATAAATTTTTTTATTTTAATTTAATTTATTTAAAAAAAAATTTAAATTTTTGTATCCTTATTTCAAAAAACAATAATTTTTTTTTTGTATTTTTTTATATTTGTGTACGGGATAAAGTTACCATTTTGTACCCTAAAGATGACTATAGACTATAGTCAAAATATTATTTAATATTGATCAATTTGCCGGTACTAAAATAAAAAAGAATTGTTTCATTAATACTTCAAAGTATACTTAAATTATTATATTTAAAAATAAATACTCAGTTTATATTAAATTGATTTCTATCAAGAATATATTTCGTCGCGTACCAATTACTCTTAATATTTAAAAATTTCATTAATCATAACCACCAAAAAGGAAGTTCCAAGTATTAACAAACAGAAAGAAATACTGGCTTAAATTCACGACCCACAAATTTGCACAAAGCCCGTATATTTTATAGAAGCCCGAGCAAATGTGAATGCTTTCAGCACGAGCACAATGAAAAATAATTGACTAAATGGAACCAATTTAACCATTTTAGCTTTAAAAAAAAAGCGATTTGCGCGGCTGAAATTTAAATTCCACAGAGACTCAATTAAAAATTAAACAAAACGAACGAAACGTAGAATAAATTTTGGTTTTATATGTGCATCAATTGGGGTTTTAGGTTGACAATGAACAAAAAACACATAAATAAATAAAATGACGTAAGCACACTTCAACGCATTCAATTGCAAACTTAGATGCCAGTTCGTGAGCTTAGATACTTTTGCAAAAAATATTCGTACGAATACTCGGACCAAGACTGCTGATGCATGTGCGAGGTGACACATGTTGCATATTGCATCACTTACGCCGATGCGCACAATTAAGACTCTATTGAAAATGTGCATGCTGAGGGCATGTCAGCTCCCTTTTAATCAAAGATATGTGAAGCCACTGTGGCAAAAACGTTGACGAATCAAGCGGACCGCACAACGCTTGTGCGTTACAGATATAATGCGATATGTTGCAGATACGAGAAGATACAAACGACAACGTTGTCGCTTGATCACTTAAGTAAATTTATTAAAAATTATTTTGACGTTTTTTATTCATTTCAGTTTTTATTTCGCAATTTGTTGTGTCAGTTGCCGCTCTCCACTGTCACATGAACTTATTGTGTTTTAATTATGGCCGCGCGCAAGGCACTTTAAACTCTTCCATTGAATTCAACTCGATTCAATTGAATTTGCAACGAATTGCGAATGCAATATGCTGCATAAAGTTTTCTTTTACAATCCACTACACTTTTTAGTTGGAACATTAAGTTCATTACAAAAGCTCTATTCGTTTGCTATATACATACGAGTATATTTAATAACTCTTTGGATGCAGTTATTTTAATAATGTTTAGAACTAAACAGTGTTTATACGCAACAGTATTATTCAGACTTCATAACCGCAAATAGTACCTCTTGCATAATCGGTGTATGCCTATATTTTTTCACTGAAATATGTTTAATTCACATTGGTTTATCTATGTGTGGAAATGTATGTCGTCTTTATGGCTTTGTTGCGGTTGCTTTGTCAGTTCATTGTTAAGTTGGTTGGATTTTACTTTACTTTTAAAGTTTAGCACTGTTGACATTTCAGTGGGACAACCATGTTGTCGCCTTGTGGCTTTGCTACGTTTATGCTATTGTATATGTCCGAACCCTTTCGCACCGCTCATTCCTCTTTGATACTTAAAATGCAATTCTATATACAGACGTATGCTGCACAATATATCATCTGATACGCCATCTTTACTTTTCATCCTCCTTTGACGCAGTGTGTATTGCAGTATTTTGCAGCGTTTCCATCCGGACCAGTCCGGACACACTGCATCCATTGTTTTTATCATTTTTGCAGCGCACAGAAAACAATGCAAAACAGTAAAAAACTTGCAAAAATAAAAATTAAGTCAGTTCATTTTTAGTTTATGCGTTTTGTTGCCCTCGAACTACGAATGAAACATTAAAAAAGGGTAATAAAAAATAAAACAATCCAGAGGCACCAAAATCCCAAAAGGCATTTTCAATTTCAATTTCCTGTAATTTTAGGTGCATATAACTTCAATTTAAATAAATTTATTTTTTTAGCATGTGTAAGCCATCAAACCTAAATATTATTAAAATTTACTTGCCTAAAAGGAAATAAAGTTTGAGGACATACATAAATTTAAAGAGGAAAATCTTTGAGATCAACATCGAACAGATTAACATTGAGAATGTCAGATTACACATACTTATAGATTTATAGGCATCTATTTTAGGAAATTGATTGGATATTTTATTTGTATCAATGTATAGCATAGCAAAACCGTATGAAAGTATATACTATCCAAAATTGGTAAATTGTTATGTAATTAAAATATCTAATTGAAAGCTTCATACGAGTATAATTGACAAATTGAAAACTAAATTGGTTTCAAAATTTGAAAAGTAAAGCGTAGAAAAGTTTCTCAATAGAACTGATCAATCTTATTTCTTCCAGAAACTGCATACGAGTATTACAAATCCCTACAAACAGATCTGCCATCTTAATATATAATGTTACCTCAACAGTTTTATGAATTTGAACTAAAAAAAATTCTCAAAATTCATAAATAAACCACTTACCCACAAATTGTGGGTAACTCTTTCATCACTAGAGAGTGATTGCTTTAAGTAACAATAGGGCTATAGTATTTATATCGGCTAATTATCAGAAAAATCATTTAAAAATTCAATCTCTAGAAATTTCAAAATTTAGTACAGTAGTACTAAATGTAAGTAAAATTTAAAAAACATGTACAAAATTATTAAGTATTTAATTTAACGTGTTATGACTGTACTGCCTCTTTTACTAAATATAACCTATTGTATTTGCAACTTCGAACAAACAAGTCGAGTATGGTCTTGTGTCAGTTGGCTTACGAACGCTGACTCTAAGCTTCAAATTTGGCAGGACACTAGTTCGATTTCTGGTACTTGCAGTCTCAAAAAATTATGTGCGCATAATTATATATAAGAAATAATTCCAACAACAGTTAAGGTATTATGCAGTACAGCTATATGATTAGCCAAAAAGTTAATTAATTAAAATACTAGTTCATTACTATTCGAACCCTCTATAAATAAAAATAAAAATATTGACTGCAGTTAATTACTTCTAACATTAAATGCAAATACAATATGTTATATACAAATAAAATATAAGTACTAAATACAAGTACAAATCACAATTAATAAATTCAAATAATAGACACGATTACTAAGTATAAGTACTGCATTCTAGTACTAAATTAAAATATTAAAAATAAATACTATATACAACTAAAAAATGAAACTACTAAGTACATGTACCGTATACAAGTACTAAAAACAAGTACTAAATTAAAATACTAAACACAATTACCAAATACAAAATAAAAGTACTAAATACAAATACTGTACTTAACTACGACAAGTACACTTATCAGTTATTTAATACCACAAATACGTTTTTCTTGAGATTGGTTTATAAACTTGTATTAACCCGGTTGGTGAAATCAGACTACTTAGCTTATGACTTATTTATTTTTTATTAATTGTTGAAAACTAACTATGTACAATATTCATTAGAACATGATAGTTGGATTTGCAATCTAGATTTTTATGACGAGGTGTATGGTAGTAAAATGGTGCCTACAGCCGATATACACATGCATATATATGAATATATTATATTTATTAAATTAATTCATTAATAAGTTAATTATTGTTATAATTATATAATATAACACAAGTTTACAAAAATCAAAATACAGAACAAAATTAAAAAGATACAGAAATTAAAATAAAACAATTTTCGAGAGTATTGAACTTAGTTACTATATATCCAAATCCAACATTCTCGAAAAAATTTTGGGATCTATTTATTATCAACTGAACTACAAAGTTCTCAAGCACATTCCAGTTAGGTTTCTCTCTAAAAAATATAAAAATAAAAACATAAATCGCAAATAAATAAAAATACTTTTGGATAAATTTAAGGAAAGTGCCTCACTAAATTTATTATTCTGTCAAAAATCTTGTTTGTTTGTTCGAAATGTGAAATTGAATTCAAGGCAAGAGGCTCAAGACTCAAGACTCACGAAATCAACTGACAACACCTTTAACGACTTTTAAATTCGCATTATATTCGCATTACGTCAGATTTTTGTTTATGGCAAATTAAATTTTAATGTCAATTAAAATGTGTTTTTGCTCTGTTTCAATATTTATGAAACCTTTTAAAGGAATATAAATGTCTTGTGAGTGTGAATTATGTACACCTTCAAATTTTTGTTTTTATTACGATACAAAATATTGAAAATACTGACATATTTATATTATTATCACAATTATTTAAATTTTTTCAAATAAAAATTTTATTGGATTTTCATTTTGGATTTTTAAAGTCTGTTAAAAATGATATTGAAAAACTTGAAAAACTCAATATAGTTTTAGAATATATGGACTACAGTGTATAGTTTTTGTTTCATGTGAACAAAAAACAGTTTCTTCGCATCTAAAAGAAGTTTGAAATCTTGAAGTTAATCTAAACTACGATCTGTGTTTATATTAGATTTTGTTAATAGTACTTTCACAGCAAATTAAGAAAAATAAACTCCAGAAAAATGTGCGAACATACCTAAAAGTCAAGTACGGCTTTGGGTTAGTTGGTTAAGGAGCGCTGACTCTGACCTTAACATTTGGCAGGGCAAGAGTTCGATTCCTGGTGCTTGTAGTATGGTAGATATTTGGCAATACTCGAAACAGCTGTATGGTCAGCCAAAAATTCAATTAATTAAAATAATAAGAAAAAAGAACTTTTGTTGTTGTAGTTCACTACTTTTCAAAAACCTCTTTATATTTTTTACTGTAATTTTTTTGTTGAGAATAGAATTGTCTTATTATAAAAAAAAAGTTTATTATATTATAATTCATTTAGCAAATAAAACAATAGAATTTGAAATTGCATGTTCATATCATTGGTATATAAATTCTGTGAATACAATTAAATAACTAAATAATAACTAAAGCAAAAAAGGATTTACTTTATTATCCTTTGCACACATTTGTGGTTTTGAAAGCAAGATTATTAGCTTGCAAGTAATAACCTAGCTGAGCAAAAGTATAATTCCATACTGGTTTTTCATAGCTCAGTACATTTTGGTTGATATTGTGCTTAAGTTATAAATCTCTTTAGCTCATGGCATTTGTATCTACGAGTAAATGTTTATTGTTGTACATCGGCTACATTGCAACTTACAATTGTTTTGCTCATTATCTTGATCAAGCAATCTATGCAAGTTTTGCATAAAAATACATCATAAAATATTGTACAAATAAAATTGAGGTAAGTAAGGGAAAAGTAACTTTTAATGCTGGCCAAGTTTCACAATTGTATTGCCTGCATTTCTACTTTATGAAGTCGAAACAGTAGAAGAAATCCGATAGTTAAACAAATTTTTCGTGTTGTACAAGTTGTGGCTTGCTGCCATCTGCAGAAAGGCAAGTTTGTAAACAGCCGGGCAAGTAAACTTATAACGCATAAGCCCGTTTCCAATTCTCAGTTTCCAATTGTAAGGTAAAGGCTTTTTGCTTTGTTGAAACAATAGCTTTCATAAACAACAACAAAATAAAAAAATATAAACAACAACTAAACTGCTTCAAAGGAGCAAACTGTACAGGAACAGGTGTCGGTAGCAAATACTTCAGTTATGTTGCACAGCTTGCAGCTTCAATGTTTTGGTATCGTTTGCGGTATCTTCATATATTGCCAGCTTTCAGCTATTGTTGTTATTCTTATGGCTGAACTCATTATTGATGTTGCTAGATCTTTTATTAAGATTAAAATTTCTCATTTAAACTTTTAATTTTTCTTATTTATTCCACTTTATTTGCTACATTTTGAAAATTTTAATTAAGTTGTTTTTAGATGCTTAATTGAATCGAAGTTATTGTTTTTCTCTACTTTGTTGTTCAGAACAACACAAGGTTTAGTTGACTTTAATGCTTTTATAAAGCAATTTTACTGAAGCAATACTGGAGTGTGAGTAACTGTAGTTCAAGTTTTAGTTAAATACTTTAAAGCATAATTTTACACTGATTGTTTTAGAAACTAATAAACACTTTTTATTATTAATTTATAAGCTTAATTTGAAATTAATTGATTTTATTAACTTCATCAATTTCACCAACAGATTTGAACTTAAATAAAAATTATATGATATAAAATAATTTAAGAAATATTCATTAGTAAAACAAATCTATACATATTTAGATGTATGGTATATAATTAATAATATAATAAGTGAATTACAATATAAATTTCTTATAGAAAAAAAATAATACATTTACTCCGCTCTCATTGACTACTTTAAGAATGATTAGACTAAAGAAAACCCATATTTAAATGGGTCTCAAAAGAACAGCCCAGTGAAGACCCTTAATATATTTAATATATTTATTTGTTCGTATATAACTTGTAGAGAGCATTTTTGGTGAAACAACAATTTTGCCCGTGAAACAACAATTTTGTATATTTTATTCATTACTATGAAAATATCAGAAGATATATTTTTTTAATTCTTGTTTTCTGCTAATAGATTTGCAATTATTAATATAAATAAAATTTTAAAAAATTATTAATGGAGTGCATATATCAAATAAATTCACAACAAATTTTCAATGCTCTCTGCTGAGCTTTAATATACATAATTTAGTGATTAACACTAATTTTGTATGCATTCGATGGTATTGTAGCGTTTTTATAACAAATAAACTATTTATCTATTCATAAATTTTGAAATACTCTTTTTTAATACGTTGTTAACTGTTTAGCTACCATATATAGTAATTACTTATTATTCTGGATCTTCACATGTTCAACATATTTCTTTAACAGGATTTTTTAATCCTGGAGTTTTATAAAATTCATAGAATATAGTGGGCCCCGCAGTAAGTAACATACTAAATTTTACACATATTTGATTTTCCACTCCAATTAGGTGTTTGTAAGTTGCCCAAATTCAGCTCTAACTTTTTCAACTCTGATATTTATATCAAGGATAGTTTTTCTATACATTGTTATGTGACTACCAATATATTCAGTGAATATCTTCGATTCAATTGTCTATGATTTTTCGTGTGAAAGTTGCTAACAATATTGAAATTAATGCAATTGCTGTTTGAGTTTCTAAATTATTGTTATTCTATAATGGTTTAATTTTTGGAGTATTTTTTCTCAAAATGTAATATTTTCCCATAAAAGAACAGTAATTGATTGTTAAAATATCTTTCTAGCGTCTGCTCTGATACTTATAAAAATATTGTAGTATCACCCGAATGTACACCCGATTCATAAAAAATGATGTAAAAAAATTAATCAATTTTGTTTGAGTTATATTATATATACTCATCATGCTATATTTCTTTATATAGAAAATTGTATATTTTGCCTCATTTTATAGCTACATTTAAAGTAAAACATATTCTTCACTTGAATAATTTAATCATTTCCCAACATATGTTACCAATAAACTTGTTACCCATTAGATGAGTAATTTTTTTTATGAACTTGGAATTTATGATTTTGCTCATAAACAAATAAATTATTCATATTTTTGCTAATAATACTTGCTTTTAATACTACATTAGTCAGAAATAAAATAGTTAAATAACGCTACTGTTTATAGTCGTCATTCAAAATATGTTTTATACTATCAAATAATAAAAGATACAAAAGCTGTTGATGTTTCTACTTTGGAAATTATTTTATGACACCACACACAAACATGAAAATCTTCAAAAACAACAAACAATCTCAAATTAAATAAAAAAAGATAGATTCTTCATATTTATAAGAAGCATAAACTACCTAACTAAAGTACTGTGTATTCTGAAACCCTACAAAACACATAAAAATATTTTATGCTGATAATAATGACACCAACTTCATCATTTCTAGTCTTTTAAAATGAACATAAAAATGTTTTCGGCGAAATTGAAAGGTACCAGAAACTGGTGAACAACCCAAGGGTAAACTAGTGAACTTGCTTAAGAAATATTAAAAATCAAGATAATACTTAGAAAAATATTGTTAGCATATATAGTTTCATTTATTTTAAAACAGATGTGTTTTTAAGTACAAGATATTTTTAAATAAGATTTTATAAAAAAGTATCTGATAATAGTTCATATTAAGCAGTTGTCTTTAGAAGAATATGTTATTTTGAATTTTTGAATTATTATTAATATTAAAATTAAATTAAATATTTTGGTATATTTAATTAAAAAATCATTAAACTGATCTAAAACCTAAATGAGTTTTTAACACCTCAACGCCTTTTGCAACAATTAGTAAATTTATTTTGTAAAACATTATAATTATCGACAACAAGAAAAATAGCAATTATAAAAGAATTTAACACATTTGGGTATCGCTCAAGAACGCTTCGAGCTATTTGAACTCAAACAAAAGATACACACATTTAAGTTGTTAACTCCTACTTTAACCGCGTATAGCTCCTTTCGACCTTTATAATTACGTATGGTGAGCATCTTTCATGCCAAATACATGCGATTATTGTTTTTTTTTTTAACAGTTGAACGGATATAAAGCAGCAAGTTAATAATCGTGTAGAATTGGTTATAGAATGCAAATGGATCACACCCACTCGTGCTACAGTATTTAGTATTTGGCTTTATAATTGATTTCATCTTAGCAGCTGATAATTAAAATAGTAAAAAAGTTTATAAATTATTTTAAAAATATTATTACGTGTACACTATAACAATTAAGTTGATAAATGTACAGCAATTTGTGTGGCTACTTTAATTACCAAATGTGGTTTACTAGTTGTAAGTGTAAATACTGTACTAAACTAGCGTGGCATTAACATTAAAGTATGTAATAAGTACGTTTATATATAAATTCATATACATATATAGCCAAGTTTATAATAAATATTCACTATTAATAGTTATAAACATTTTAATCGAAAGTTTGTGCCTGTGCTATATTTTAACTTACAATTTCTTTTTACCACAATTTCCTCTCTCGCTTATCTTAGCAAATTTAAACGCAACAGTTCAACTCTTTCAACGTACTTTCAATAGAGTCACATCTTTGCAGAAATGGTGAAAATTTATCACAGATACAACACATGCATAGCTGAATGTATCTGTACCTACAACATTGGACTCTGTTACATTGTTGTCACATTAAATCCGACTTTATTTCCTTGTTTATGAAGTGACAGGCAAGCAAGAAAAACTTACTTTTCATTTAATATCCACATGCACACAAATTAAGCGTTGAAAATACTTTTTTATGATACAGAAAGACCCCGTCAACTCATACGCAATCTCTTTGCTCTCCTCTGTCACATATAATACAGACAATACCGCAACGTACTTGTTTGTGGGCTTAACTATAAACTTTTTTACGTGATGAAACAGACTCGCACAGCTCTAAATGGAGGTAGCTGGTTGGATATGCGAATATATGGATATAATATATATGCTAACGGATATGTTTATGCTTGATCCAATAAAAAATAATTATCACAGCTTTTATTTTATAAATCCCGAATGTACATGTTATACCATCTACGCAAATTTTTGACGGAGTTTATGAACAGACTTTTTGGTGCTGCTGTGACTTCTCACAGTGCAAAGAGTGTATATTTTGCTACAAAATAACTGCAATATTAAAATTAATTAAATTTTTGCCATTTAAATTTTGATGTCTGCACTAAAACAGATACATTTTATGACTTTCTTTTCAATTTGGCAACTCTCCGTTTTGGCAGCTTAAATCTTTTGCTCTAAAATGCGAGTAATATCAAATTGCGGTTTTAAAAATATTTTAGCTAAAGTCCAATAAAAAATAAAAATGATTTTGATTTTACCAGCACTGGGGGTTTCGACACGAGGTATCAATTAAGAGTGCAACATTTTAAAGGCATCAAAGTATGAGTGTTGTCAACCTACTTGTCAACTTTGACAAATAAAATGTTTGCACGAAATTGTTAAAAATTTCATGCAAATTTCTTATATACTTTAACAGGATCAGTTTTGTTTGTCAAAGAAAACAATCTATCTACCTTTGGCACGTTTAACATATGACAAAATTTTTAAATCAAAATGCACTTTGCATTTCACTTATATACTGTTGATGATAATTGTTCTTTTAGCATAAAAAATCTTACCACAGAGATTACCTACAGAAATTTAAAGGGACATAATACTTCCGTTTTTTAGTCTTGTTAACTTTAACAGTTTTTATCCATCATTTTATTTTATTTTCTTTTGACTAATTTTCGCTTTTTGGTTTTGTGAATTTGCACGTTTTTGTTTTTAATATCAGTGTGTTAATTTTTTCAGTTTCTTAATGCTGATAGCTGGCACTTTGGCTATTTTGTCTTCCTCTCTTTTATTAGTATCAGCTGGCACTATGACAATTTTAAGTTTTCAGCTTAGTTGAGTAAATTTGAGCTTAGTGGAGCACTGAGTGTGTGCATATGACAAAACAGAATATAATGCTAAAAGATAAATTAGAATTAACAAAATAGAAATATGTTTCATTAAAACATAAAATTATTTACAATTTACAGGGCAGTTTTAATTTCTTATTTAATTATTTTATTTAGTAGCATTAATTAGTATCAATAACTGCATCAGTTTTAATAAATTGAACCAGATGAATTTGTCGGTGAAGCAATAAGAACAAATTGACTGGATTCAAAATTTGAATAACACAATTTAAGTACGATGTTGACTGAAGTGTCTGAGAATGAAATCTGAGTGTCAAATGTGGCAGAGTGAAAATTTCTCTCACGGTCTAAATTCTAAATTTGAATAATAAAACTCAGTTGCGTCACTTACACAGGTGTCTGAGGCCGAAATCTGTGTTTAAAATTTGATATATGGTAGTTAAAATTCTATGTTTGGTCTTAAAATTTGTACCAACAATAAATTTTAAAAAATATCTCCAAAGACTTTTAAAAATGGATATTTCGCAAAAACAAAACAAATGCAGAGTCCACCAAAAAGTTCATTATAATTAAAAATAAAATGTTTTTCTGTTGTAATTTATAAATTGTCTACTTAAAATAAATTTCTTTAGTAATTAATTTTTAGAAATTAATATTCTTGAGAATTTTTTTAATCTTATATGTACTCTCATCTATATGTTGTTAATATTTACTTGACTATTCTCTGAAAGAATATAAAAATGAGTTATGATACTTTAAGTTTTTACTAGTAAGTATTTTCGTCCTTTACATACTATATTGCACATATTTATTTGACCAAATAAAACTACATAATTTTCTTCCTTATCTATGTTTTAGATCCATTTTACTCAAAAGTTTACCCTGATATTCCTTCACATGCAATCATATTAACAGTATTTCAAAGTAATTTCACATAAAAAGAATTGAAATAAAATTCAATTTCCTTAATTTGAAGATCTTAGTTAAAAAGCAATAAATCGAAAAAAATCGTTAAAAAATTTCAAATGAAGTTTTTATTTTATTTTGTTTTGTTTTTCTTTGCATCGTTGAAATACGTCCATAATTTATTAAAACTGCTGCCTACGCTGACATTTGACAGAAATTCACTTACTCGTTAAAGACAATCTGCAACAAATAAATTATTGTCAATGAAAGAACTTTAACGACACAAACACAGACCTCAACTACGACTGCACTGGATTGGAGAGATACTTATTTTATTTTATTTATTTCGACTTCAAGTTATATTCGTCGTTATTTGTTTTAAATTAAATTGTGTTTGCAAGAATTTTGCGCAGATGAAGCCAAGATCAGTCGACTTAGACCAGACCAAACTGAAGAGTGCCAGGGTAAGATTATTGAGCGGTAACAGTTGTGGAAATTTATATATCAATTCAATTGATCAGCAGCAACCAAACCAACCAACCAACCAAGTAAAGTGAACCAACAATAACAACAACATCAAATACAACAAAAATAATATGGGAGTATAAACAAATTTTTTTGTAATTCTTCAATTGTTTGACGTTATGACTGACAAGATAAAAAGTTGTAGGTGAATTGTTGTTACTAAAATACAGAAAAGACAAGCAAAGTAATCTGTACTTCTCAGATCTTGAATTCAATGTACGTACAAGTACTGATTGCTAAGTAAAATTTCTTAGTTGCGCTAAAACTCAACAATATCAGATACATTTTTCCAGCATATCAACTCAATTTGTTTGATATGGGAACACAAACGAGTATTTTTAAATTTTTTATTTTATTTGTGGAGAGCAATGACTAACAAGTAACGTTTAATATTTGATAGATGAGCATATGTGGCAGCAAGATACAAATGCTGTCAAATGTTGCAAAAGTTATTAATCGATTTAAAGTGATTGCTAAACGATCATTGCAAATTGAAGTCAGAATATTCCATATAGAAAAGGGAAATATAGATAAAATAAATATTTGCGCATGTGATTTGATCTTAACATAATTACCATTTTGCATGTACATATTATGCAGCATCATTTAGTATATTTAACTGTAAGTCACGTTCAAATGCAAAATAACGCATCAATTAAACTAACGATATAACTGTAAGTTAAGTTTGACTATTTTTGTTTTCTACTATATAATTTAAAGAAATATTTGACCAGTATATCCGATCAACAATATTTTGTTACATAGTAGGGGTTATATACAAGATTTTCATAACCTAATATTTATTCAACACTTATTTGTTTATATTCATTTTAAAATTAAGATAGTAAAAGTTTGTGTTTATATATAATTTTTGCTATATAGGTATACGAATATATATGCACAAGATATAATCAAAACATAACTAGAGTTTCAAATTGCCAGTTATTTTTTATGTATTGATTGCACTGCCAGTAACGTACATGTGAGTTAACAAATAATCCCTTTGTTTAGAAATTTGTGTAAAATTTAGTTTTAAATATGATCAATTGCAGCGAAACATTCAGAGTTTTTGGTGATAATATTATCTCACAACCGTGAGTGCTTACAAGATTGAAACGATTTGAAGAAAGTCTATTGAAAGATATTGAAAATAACGAAAAATTCATTTTATATTATTTTAATTAATTGAATTTCGAGCTATTTCGAGTATAACCAAATACCCACCATCAGTGGTCTTGGAAATAATTCTTGTATTTAATTAAATGTAAATTATTTTTTAAGACTGTAAGTATTAAGAATTAAGATTCTATTAAAAAAAGGTTTCGATTAAAGTAAGAATGCATTGAAGATGAAATCCTTATTTATCTTCAAATAATTTTAGTAGCAATAAAATGGAATTGCGCAGAATATCTTCAATCAGTGATATCATTGCTGAATTAACATATTTGAAAAAACAAATTCAAATTAATTTAAATTTAAAGCTACAAAATAATTACTATAGCAACAATCAATTACAACGTGCAACATAAATAACAAAGCCATAACAACAATATTTGCAACAAATTGATTTTAATTGAATTGAAATGAAACGAATTTTTTAGTTCAAATCAATTGACGATGATATTTCAAATCGATTGAATTCAATAAAACGTGAACTACAGCAATTTTCTTGTTAAGTCTTAATCATGAATTTACAACGACGAAGTCTCAACTTCAAAGACAGCATCTATTATTATTTTTGGAATGATTGTTGTTTTTGTTGTTTGTGCTGCTGTTACTGCAGTTGTATCTGTTATTGCTGACTGGTATTGTTGCAAGTAATCGAATTTTCTATTGATTTGGTGAGAGTGGACGAAAATAATTGACAGCTGCAAAACACAACAACTGTTTTATTGTGTGATTTTTACGATAACAAGTGTAATAGTACCAATGTTTTCCACAAGCGTCTCAACCGACTCGTCAACCATCTACCAAACCAAGTAATTTCGTTTCTATCTGCAGCTCATAATTCAAACTAGAAGTAGTTAGTCTTACTAGCACAATACATCATTAGACTAAAATAACAAGTTACAGAAATTATAGCACTACAAGGTGTAGCAATAATTTACAAACTCAATAATCATGCTATACCATGGACTGCTCTAGTGTATTTCATAGTAAAAATAAGTCAGCCAGCCAGTGCAGGAAATTATTTGCACCAAACATTGATCTGGCATAATTTGCTGTGAAGCACATTATTTGCTATGGAAAAGTGCTGCATATGCTGGCATTAGAGCAGCTACCAAGTTATGGACAGCGATTGCTCTACACATCAAAAGCTATTCAACAACTTTTCCACGTTGTCATTGATGGAGCAATTTAACTCGTGGCCTTTTAAGGTAAAAATAATGCTGATGCCACGTATCTGCCAGTCAGAAATGTATAAGCTCTGATATATTTTTATGTATTTTTACATTTTCATTTCTATCTTTTTTTTTGTTCAAGTTTGCTAGCAATACAGAGAAAATAATTGCATTTAATCCACAGATTTCTATTCTAATAAATAAGATACTTTGGTAATTTTAGTAGTAATTTTTCATAGATTTTAAATCAGCTAAAATATATGTATATAAAAAAAAATATAATTTAATTTTTATTACTTTTATTATATTAATTAAAAATTATATCCATCTAAAAAATTTATATCCATCTAACCAAAAATGTAAACATCAACAGGACCTTCAATTTGAGGTAAAAATTGCTATTCATTCTGATTGATAAATATTTTTGCTTTATTTGAAACGTGCTTAGAAAATTTTTTCAAAGATTTTAAGAGGTGTTTCATTTGTAAATATTTATATTTATATTTTTCTAAAATACATTTTTATTTTGCCAAAATTGCATTATTGTAAACAAACTCAATACGTGAGTTTGCATAAGGCACATAAATAAGCAATAAATAAGAATAAAAATTTAAAAAATATTTTCAAGCTATACAAATAATTTAAGACAACATTGTTTGACTTCAACGGCACTTCTCCTCACACAAATTAACATACAAAAAGAATCTTAAGGAATCTGTCACACACATTCATGTCCAAAAACACAAAAGGGTTAAGAATTTGAATTTTGTGTTAATAAATATTTTCTCTTAGTTTAGAGATACAGAAGGTGCCACCAACAGAGTTCGTTATTTTGTTTTCAATTTGGATATTTTCTGAGCTCAAATTCAAGTACTACTTCACAAATTTCATCAAACAAGAAAAAGGTAGCAGCTGCTCAATAATTTATACACAAGAGAAAATTTCATCTTAATTAATTACAAGAAGTTAATTAAGTTCTATTTCATGTCGCAACTGACGTTCAAAATCTTTAATCTACTCTTTCTATGTAATCTCATTTGAAGTTATTTGTCCAATCAAATCAAATCAAATCAAATTATATCATTTTGATATTATCCAAAATACTTAAAATAAGTCAATATATCTAATACTTATACGCAGTGGTTTCTCTAGAGTTTTGTGTTATACTGTTGATAAGCAAGAAAGAAAATAATGAATATCTCTAAATTCATACTGGACTATTGGAAAATAGACCACCTAAATAGGAATCTCGCAAAATTCCAACTGTCAAAACTGCAACCACCCAAAAGAAAATAGAACTGTATTGCAACTTCTGTATACAAGTCCAACAACTCAGAGGTACAGAAAAGTAAACAATGAAAAGCCAATCTAAAAGTATTAAACCTCTTTCTTTATAACGAATACTTTGATAATAATCAAACAGATTAAAATTTATATGTAATAATGATAATACTATTTGAATATTTAATATGTATATATATATATTTTTTGCAAAATGAAATTAATTTCATGATTAATTTTAAATTCATTATGTTAGTCCTTCTAATTTCATAATTTCAGTATATTTTTAGAGATATTAATTTTTAAAAATCGATTTAATCATTTGCATTTATTACTTTTGCTGACGTATAATTTAAATATGAATAAAATATATATATAGAAGATTTATAAGACTTTTTAATGTATTTATAATATATTCATATCTAATGCCTTCCCACTTCATTTTATATTAATTAGCATTTTTGTTGTTAGCAAAAACATATATGTAAATTTTTTGTTGAACAAAAAAAAGAATAAATATATTTAAAAAATCTGTTGTTCAACTTTTTGGCAAATACTAGTTTCAAAAAAATATATCTATAAATTAACAAATCTTATAATTTATTATGTCTAAACAATTAATGAAGACATTTTTATGGCTCATTAAAATAGCAATAATACAAAAAGAAATCGATAATCAGATACATTATTAATATACAATACGGATTTTTGATATTAAAAAATTAAGAACGGAGGTGATTATGCAAATTTAGACGAAATCAAAAATATTCAAATCAGAAACCACAAAGTCAAATTAAATTAACTTTTTTTTTGTTTTTATTAAAAATCAACTTTTATGTGGAATTCTGTAAGACCTTCCGATTTAATAAAAACCAATTTAAGTACATGGAATTAAAATTAGTTTTGTATATATCGATATAGGTAATATGTAAAGCGTGTATGAAAATTAAACTTTATTAAACGTAACATTAAAAAATTCAGTATAAATCAAAAAAAGCTTTTAGATACAAATGCTTTTAAAATTATATTCCTTTTATGTCAATTTTATATTGAATACTATTAATTGGTATGATATACGATCTTAACAAAAGCAATTAAATCAGACATTCAAATTGAGTTTATTTGCTCATATATATATATTTAAAGTACTCACTTATTACACTTAAAACATGATTTCTTTCAATTTTTTATTGTTTAAATAAAAGAACGGTACTATACATTATGTTATTAAATACTTCTTTAGATCATCGATTTACATTCTCTTTGTTCATCCTTTTTTGCATTTTTATCATAAATATATTCTTAAATTTTATATTATTTGCTACTTCTCATTTATGGTATTATAAACTTTTGAACTACTCCTACAACCTCTTTTGAGCAAGAGGTTCAAAAACTTGTTTTAGAGTTATAAGGCAAGGGATAAAGCTTTCGGAAAATAAAGTAAGGAGAATATGCACGTTGGTCTCATTTTATCATCAATATCATCAATAAATTATCGACATAAATATTCTAATCCTTAAAAACAAATGTGCAATAAGAACTGCAGTCATACCATAATTTTTTTATGTGTGCTTTCTATTCCTTTGCGAGTTCCACATATTCCTTTGGATATTTCAGGTCATGACAAAATTAGCTAACGATGTATATTATCAGAATACCAGAATAGATATAGGTGCAAGGATCTTGTGTAGGGTATATAATTCAAATATTTAAGCTTTAAGTACGCTCTATAAATCATATTACTTACTATTAAAAATTGTTATTAAATAGCTTTTCTGATAAAGAAACTAATAGGTACTTTCTGTGACTAAGAGACAATATTGGAACTGATGTCGACCAAGCAATTCAACGAAAAATGTCGTACTAACACAATCTTAATCGATATACCATAAGTGGGCAATTAACAAATAAGGTCCACTACACATAAACAAAAATCAGCTAATAAGATATTAGAAGCATACAAAAAAAAATTTTTCGTATCGAATTAGAAGGAATGATAAGATGTGTGAGCTAAACCGTGACGTTAATATGGCTAAGTGAATAAAATATTGACAGCTTATTGATTATATCATGTGAATGAGTGAAAATCCGGGTTGAAAGATTTGTGCTTCTATATAGTCTGGCTGAAAATTCTAGCGACTCAAAAATAATCTGCTCCAATCGGCAGCAACTACCAGTAACAGCGTGCTGCTGATGCTATCATTGGTCGGAGGTAGCGAAAACGAGCAGAGGACTATGGTACATCTGTAAATATCATCTAACATAATGTAATTTTTTAATTATATTAAGTTCATTAATGCAAAATTTAGGTTTTGTTTAACTAAAGTAAATCATTTCATTAGTTAACATTTTTAATTTCCATTGCATGTACATATTCACAATTTCCACTTCTGTTAGCATTTAAAATTTTTATTTTGATTTTTTATTACATAACTTTTATTGAATTTTTGTCTTAAATTTTAATTGCCATAAAATTTCACTTTCCCCACAATTTTAAAATTTTAAAATAAGCATAAAGGTACTGACCTGATCGCGCGCCAATTGAAACCATGTCTTGATAATCAACGCCAAACGTGTATCGTGATAATTTTTCGTTGTCTTGACACTAATGAAAATGTCATCGAGTTCAGTTATCGGTGGTTTCGGTGTTGCCGTAACAGCACGTTGTGATAGATCGTGCAAAAGTTCACCGTTCCGACTACGACGCGCTAAATCGTTTAGCAACGCTGCAGTGGGCCGCTCCGATACTTCGATATCTGAGAAATTAAAACTATGTATATCCTTGCGTATAATGACTGTTGTCTGTTGTGGTGCTGGAGCAGGTGGTACCGATGCTGACAATGAGCGCTGAGTACTTTTTAGTTGCTGTTGAGTTGGCGATGCTTGAAATTGCAACAATTTTAGTTGCGTATTGTGGTGCTTAATTGTGTCCGCTGCTGCACTCGTGTCCACTTCAATATTTTGTTTAGGCTCTATGAGTTGTTGAGGTTCGACTAAAAAATGCTGTGATGCCGGCAACTGCAACAAAATTTGTATATGAATGTATAGAATTTAAAAAAATGTTCACATGTGAATTATATTTGTATATATAATTAATTTCTTAATGCTACTTGTTTATAATTTCAAACATAAAAACCCTTTTTATTTAACTGTCATACTTAACGCCTCCACTGCAACTCTTTTTTGATACTTAAAACTGACATACACACGTATACACAGATACAGATACAAGCAGACGTTTTGAAACAAGATCGTTCTTAATGATTAAAGATATGAATAAATGCTGACTATGCTTCATCATTGCTGTAGTTTACATGGTGATGATGTTATTACGCTGCTGCTTTAGAGCCAGCGAATGTGAATCGCTGTACATTGATAACATTGCATATTTCTACAGAAAACTTGGCAATCTCGGCCAGAAATGCGTGCCATGTAGGTACAAAACACATTCTTGTTACGGGTAAATTGATAAAAATCTTTAAAAGTAGCGCTGACGTGTTTTTATGTTTGTTCTTTTGTACTTTTGTTGAACACTTAAAAAGTACTTTAACAAAAACATCATACAACATCATACAACATCTAAACGAACAAAATGAACAAAGAAATAGTCCTCTTTTTGGTAAAATAAAGTAAATGTTTACTTAACGCCAACAGCATAATTTTTTCATTACAAACAAACAAAGTACGCTTGATTAATTTCAACTGATAACAGGTTCATTTGCTCTGTTCCTCTTCAAGATATTTTGATTTTCCTCAACTTTAAGGCTATGTTGTGATATTTGATAAATGCGCGCATGCGCAATGCAATTAACTTAATCAAATAAAATATCTGCTTTCTACAATTTAACTCATATCTCTCTCTCTTAATTTGATGAAACTTTCTTTTAGCTGCTGAATACATTTTAAGCATTCATTAAAATTTTTATTTGATTAATTTTTAAATTTAAGTACTTTATTTTAATTATTTGCTGAGAAATCTTTTAATTTTAGTGCACCCATAAAGGTTTTTGTAATAGATCAAAATTTAATTAATATTAATTTACTTAAAAGCAATCAAATTAAACTAGTTTTAGATCAGTGGTTAATTAAAACGTAATAGTGAAGCTAAATAAAATTAAAATATACAAACAGAAAAATTAAAAAAAACATGTGCACATTGACGATACCTGAACCGAATAGTTCCAATTTTAGTATATACAATAATAGTAACTATTATTATTATAGCGGGCATTGCTATAGCTATTTTAATAGCTGTTATTGTAGCAGTTTATACCGAAAATTAAAGAAAAATAATTAGATAACAAATATAATATTTATGAATCTAGATTAGGTAAGTTTTTTTTTTTATTTATGATAGAGTTCAATATTGTAATACAAAAATTTTTAACATGTACAAATAATTTTAAAAACATTGAGCAAAGAATTTAATTAACTATATTTAACTATAACAAAGTCAGTGTTTTCAAATAGATTGGTACAAAAATTGAGATCGAATGGTTCCAATAAAACTGAAGTGTTTAAATTTAAATAGATCAATAAGAATATCGCTAAATATTTAAAATATATTCAGCAACCAAAAGAAAGTTTAATCAAATTAATAATTAAATTAAATATTAATATAAAATACAGATATTAAATGTATTCGATTTTGCTTCCAATTTTATATTATATTATATTATTATTCAGTATGTTATTATTCAATACTATTCAGAATAATAGAATACTGGTTTGTATTATTGTGCACTATAATTTTTTATTCATGTTAAAATACCAACTGAAATACATACTTATTTTTTAGCAAAAGTTTATTTCATTGCTTTATAAGAATCCATATCTTATAAATTAATTTTTTTTTTATTTTAAGTTTAAAAATGCTTAACGCATCGTCACAATAGTATTAAGCCCGGTTTGCATGGGCTAAAAACAATCCCGCCCTGAAACTTTATCGGGTATACTTTTGGGTAGGGTCCCCGTTTAAGCTATTCATTAAAATGTTTTTATGGTTTATGTTTAAGGCCTCACTTAGGTTATTTGTTTCTTTCTTTGTCGAAATTATTCATATTTGGTTCGGTATGCTGAAGCAACTCTCAGAGCTGCTTTTCGTTGTACTGATGATAATGTCTTACGGTTTTGTTCTAATTTTAGCGAATTAGCCTATATTTCGCTTAAGTATAGTAAGACAGACTTGGCTGTTGACATTAATAACCATCAGCCTACTCAACGATGCCGTAGCCTGTGCTGGTCTTATTTAATAATAAAAATCTTAAATTCAGTGGTAGCTAATTAATATATAAAATTACTTTAACATAATATAAATTTTATATATGATATATATATGGATTTCAAGCCGTATAACGACCGCAGGCCACGTATAAGATGGCCCTACAACGTGACCGAGGACATCAGAAAAACGGGTATTCAAAATTTGAGGTCTAAAACAAAATTCAAAGCAGAAAGGAGAAAGGAGAAAGCTGGTTGATGTAGCTAAAGCTCACCCCGAGCTGTAACGCTGATGATGAATATAAACTTGAAATTTATTTTCGCATGTGAGAGAAATTTTATAAGTCAAGATATTTGAGTGTTAGTGTTACCGGGGGGAAAAACAACCATTTACAAAAATAGCTGCGCTATCAGTTCAAAGAGGAGTTAAAATAATTTATATATATATCAATTCACAGAAGATAGACATGTGTTTAACATTGTCAATCTTTAACATTGATTGTTGCAGGAATCTAATAACTTCTTTTTACATACAAATGTATGTTAAGACTGAAAGAATTAATTAATATGTAACCTAACTAACTTTTAAAAGGTAAAAGCAATATTTATTTTTTTTATTTTTGCTATTCGTTAACATTAATTGCATTCAATAGAATGGTCAACGAACCTTAAATTTTTTTCTTGATATTTCATTCGTAAAAGAAAGTAACGGTTTCATATAATAAATTTCAACAATTACAGAAATATTATATATATTTTTAAAATTTGTTTAAATTTAATTAGCAACCTATAAGATATTTTAAGTTTAATTAATTTCAACTTCAACATATATACTGGCTGTACTTTTTGCTGTGTTTTTCTAAAGATTCTGCCCTCGTAGTGCAACAATAGTGCAGGCAATCTTTTCGTAGTTGGAATAAAATTATATGTTGTGCTTTTACCAATGCTGAAATTGTGATCAACGCTCTTATATTTATCACAAATAATAGCCTTTGCAATGGGTAAAGCTGAGCTTTAAGATCATTAAGCGCATAGATTTGAAGTATCAAGTCAAGTCAATTTCAAGGCACTAGAAAGCATTAAATTGCAAAATGAACAGATTCCCCGGCTAAACTCGTACGTTATTCTCATAACTGGAAGCAATATCATGTGCTGGCAATATTTTATGTGCATTTGGAACTGATGCAAAACCACCTGCAGGTGCACAACTAGAACAAAATGCAGCACCATTTAACAACAACAGCAACTGTAATAACAACAACTGCATAAGGTGAACTTGCAGTTTGTTGCACAATAATAAGAACATAAGGAAAAAAATTATATATGCAATTTCTGGAATCAGAAGAAAATAACACAAATCTAAAGCTAAAAAATATAAAAAAAATTGTTACAATAAAAAATTTAAAATAAAAAATAAAAATTCAGACAAAAACGTTGAAGCAAGCAATATGTAAGTTTGCAGAGTGAAGTGCTTACATTGCCATTGCAGGTTTGAAATAATGAAAACAGCAGGAAATATTGGAAAATTTGTGGAGCTCAGCTTTGTTGCATTTGTCCGTTCAACGGACTTAATGCTGATTATACCGATACTTGTTCTTAATACAATGTTTAAGTGATGTTGCAAAGGCAGTTCTTTCCGTAATATTTTAATAATATTTTTCGCTTTTCGTTCACCTGTTGCACTGCCGTCTTTTTTAAAACTAAACGCGTGCGCTCCAAACTCCTTGGTAACGCCGATGAATGCATTTTTGCAGTTATTTTGCAAGACTTCGAGTTAATAATTTTTGCGCACAATTTGACTGCAGCACATTTAAGTCAAGTCAATTTGTGGGCTGAAAAATTAATTTAGTCTGCCGAAGAAGCTGTTGATGACCTGTTTGCGTTTAATACATTCAATCCGTTCCCGTAATTTAATAGTTTCAATTTTGCAAAGCAAAAGGAGTGGGAAATATTTATTATAGAAAATAAATAATTATAGTTATTACAGTTAAATGAGAATCTGTATATGACCGGATAGGTTGCACCTGACAGCAAAGTGGTTAGATCAATTTTATTTAATTATTTTTAAAATAAGATAAAATATTCTTTGCATGTTAATTTTAAAAAAAATGTATGGAAATCAGTCGATGATTATAACTATTACAAAGAATAGTTAAAGTAGCTTTATTTTATACATATTTGAAGTTAATCAGTATGCTAATATAGCAATAATGTACGATTTGCATGCCTATATAGGCAACAGATCGATAATGCAATATACATCGAAGATTAAAACTTGTTTAAATTTTACTTTATATACAAAGGAACTCATATTATTCAAAAGATACAGTGTTTCTTATATAAATCCATAAGTTGTTATTAAGCACTAATATAAAACCAAAATAATGACAACTTATGAGATAAAATAAAAGACTGCTATCATAAAAGGCATCTAAATTTCTTTCGACTAAGAGATTTAAAATGATTTACAGCGTAGTCTATGAAAATGGTTTTTGTAACTCAGAGAGGAAACAATTAATAATATTATTATTAATATTATAAAATTATTATATAAATTTTTATTTAAATAGATAATCTGCGACCATCTAGTAGTCAGGTAGTCATCTAGTAGTAATGTGCAAAATTGACTGATAAATAAAATATTTCATTAGTAGTGGTTCTAATGGTCAAAAAGTTCGAACCGCTCAACTATACCCAAATTCGAGAATTTAGAACGAATACTTCAAATGTTGGTGAAACTAGAGCATTTTAAGCTGATCGGGCGACTTTTTTGTTCAATTTTTCATTTTACTTTTTACACCAAAAAGCGTAAAAAGAATCAACATTTTTTTGACGCATTGAATGAAACATAATAGATTCTATAAAAAATACCATATATATCAAATATATTCTCGTTCAAAATAATTGATTTAGACTTAAATATAGCTAGTATATAAACCCGCAATTAAGAACATTTTATTTACAAAAAACCTTTTTATTTTTCAGAGTAATCGCTTTTAATTAATCATACTGATTAGTATTATTAAATTATAATATTATTATATTATTATTATAGTATTATTATTATTTGCATTATATATGTGTTTTTACTTTTTATATTAGATATACATTATCATATAAATGAGATCACATTATATGCAGATTTAAGATCCTGTATAGAGCATATCAATGCTTCGACAAAGACAAAACAAACATCTCTACTTTATATGGGTACTTCCCAAATCGTTCAAATCTTCATTTATAACAATACTTTGTCAATACCTTAGCTCTCTTTCAAATTTGTGTTAATTTGATAAAGTTTTCTACTAATAAGACAACAACTCTGTTCTTCCATCCATTAAATATCCAACTAATTTGTTTCATAATTCCTTTGTTGTTTATAAGAAGTAATTTGAGCTGCTATACATTTCTAGTAACCAAGGCTACAAAAGGCTACAATAAAAAAAAAAAAGACCTTGTATATGTTTGTGCGACCAGGTTGCACATCAGTACGGTTGGCTTATCCAGCTGCAGCTTTAAGTCCCCTTCGATATGTTTCCAACCACAGATGCAACTTAAGCTCTCATTGATTATATTAATGGAAAATCGATCATATTACTCTTAGGTAAATACAAACAGCAGAGAATTAAGAAAAATAAATAACAGCAGAAATCTTCACTAAAGCAACATGTAAAGATAAAAGAATATGAAGAAGACAGGATTGAAAACTAAACAACAGCTGCAAGAAGCTCAGATTCTTGTTTAAATAAGAACTCATTGTGCAATGCTCACAAGCAGCCGAAAGACAGAAGAACACTTGTGAGACCCGTTAAAGTGTGCTAATACCCAATAAAAGCAGCTATAAAAATTTTCGAAGAAAAAGTGTCTTCATCTTTTCTTCGCCGACCCATTATCAGTTAGCTTAAAATGTAAATGCGGATTTAAATTCTAATTAATCACAAAAATTGTAGCTTTTTATATCAAGTTTATAAGGAACAATACAATAATCATTTTATGCGCTGCGCTTTCATTTGCACCACCTAATGCAGGTTAAGATTTTGTATCTTTTAGATATTTGAAATGTTTTTGAAAATGATTAGTTGCCACTGGATGCAAGTTGGGTCAACAAAAAGATTTATTAAAATTATGAAAAATTCTATTTATACACAATTCGCTGTGGTTAATTAAAAACTGTACAAAATTATCATAACAACAAAGACGGTGGCTTCTGCTACTTATAAGAAATGAAAGTAGATACAAGATAAAAGATGTAGAAAACGAGTTGCTTGATATGTTTTTATAATTTTTCATGAACTATGTATGCATAACGTAAGTTTTATATTTTAGGTCAATATTTTTCATTTAAAGCTAATACAGCCACTTAAGTTTTATAGAAAAATATTTAAGTTAAACTGTTAACACTTAAGTGAAAAGAAAAATTTTAAAAATTAAAAGCTTGCTTTATCATGTAGGTGATTGCCTACTTGGTAGCCGCAGTCTTAAACTGAAAGTCTCTTTTATGAATTTTGAAGAAGAGTGGAGACAATATGAGAAAGAAATGAAACACGTCTTCTACAACTGTTTAGCTCAAACCAAAAGCAAAACATACTACTTAAACTTTAAATCTCTCACAGAAGTGTCCAGCGCTAAGGTTAAATGCATCCTGTAATTTATTAGAAACTCAAAAGAGTTCTACAACTAATAATGAAAGTTCTGAGTTAAGTTGTGGTATCATAATGTACTTGTAGAGTCAATAGGCTGATTGAATTAAATACAACAGAAATCTTACCAGGATTTTCAGTCGATCAAGATTATATTGTAAGCCTTTGATGTGTCAGATCAATAATCTTGCAATTCTTGGAAGGGAAAAGTTAGGAGCTTGTAATATTTTCTATCACAATTCAATAACGGCAAAATATGTTTTATTAAATCCATATACAAAAAATATTGCCATTAAAAATAGAATTGTTTATCTTAACTTACCTTAATACTTATTTAATCCTTTATTAGTTGTCTAATTAAATAAGTTTGTACATAAATTAGAGTCTTTTCAAAATACAAACGAAATCTGTCTGGTATATAATAACAGTTCTATTATCTACAAATAATATATTCTGTATATAAATAATGAATTACAACATGCTAAAGGGGGAACTTTAAAAATAATACTCTCTAACTCTCAATGTTGGTAAGTTAGGTTATGAAGTATTAGTTCAAGCAAAAATACTGTTTATCCGCGTTATATCCGTATATAAAATATAGAACTCAGAAAAATTGTTAATAGGATGTTACTATAACATATATTACTTTAAAAGCAAGTTTGTTCCTTTTTTTTGTATATATGTATCTTATATATAGTTTTGTAAAATATAAGATTATTAGAGATAAAATATATATTAAATTGAATATAATTGGGTTTAAAATAAATTGTTGATTTGTTCGCAATTTTTCATAGTTGTTATTTACACTGTTACTTAATTAAGATGTATATCGTCTCCTCAAATAAATATAAAATACAAAATTATTTTTATTAAATTTTACATTTCTTATCTGTTTAATAAATCTGAACTACAAGAAGAAAATTTAATGTTATATGGAATTAACTTTCTGAATAAAAAAATAACAGACATAATTTATAATATGCCCAATTGAGCAAAATCATTAAAGTCAGAACACATTTGACAACATTAACACGTTGCATTTCTCGGTATTTAAGGTTATTTAAATTATTCTCCTTTTCTTTTAATGCATATGCAAATATATCAAAATAGAAGTTAATTTAAATCAACAGTCTGTAAAAAGATACAAAACAAACAGACAGACATTCCACATGCACATATTGCGCAACCTTCAAGTGCAGCAGACCAATAAGAAATTCTGCCTTCCCAGCTACCACTTGACTTTGGCAGTTTTTTTCACAAATTCTTGAATTTTGTCAACAAAATCTTGGTTCAACAAATGTAAAACTGAGTAAACTACTTGTGTGCAACGAGTAACTCTTAAGACTACTTTTTCAAATTTAAATAACGTGCATTTGGAGTGGTCCAAGACCACCATGGAATCAAAACTAACCAAGTTTACTTAATTAAGTACGAGTATTTTCCGAAAAGAAGATACCACATTCATTCAACGTCACTAGTCTATAGAAAAAAAATTTTATCAAAGTTGTTAATCGTTAATGAAATTGTTAAGGGTGCCTAAACGATGTCTTAAATGTTTCGCTGCAGTAAAGATAGAAAGTTCACCAAACAGACAGACGGTCAAACGGACAGACAGTTTGACGATAAGATATTGCTAAGAATGGAAAAAAAGACTATAAGATGATGAAGGAAGAGACAAACTCATAGAACAGTGCACTGCTTCAAGAGCATAAAATGAGTTCATAATGAAGCAGCAGGAGTTATTGCACGTTTAAATTGTTGATAATTTTTATAAAAAAAAAATAATTGAAATAAAAATTTTTAATGATTTTTTGCTCAATGGTATAAGAATTGTTGAAAAAAAAACAATGTATAATTTATTGCTTAAAAGCAAAAAGATTTATTTACCGCAAGAAACAACATTTTTTCTAATTAAACTACACAAAAATCATAAGCAAAAATATCATTAATCTTTTTGTGTAAAAGATAAATAAGAGGCGAACAATTTAACACAGTTGAAATTTAACAAACCATAATAACAAATTTTTGGGAAATCTACTCTATTAAGTGAATTAAGATTTTGATAAATAGCGCCCATTTCACGCATGTCTAACACTTTTCAAATAAATGAAATGTATTTAAGCCTTTGATTGAGAGCATTTAAAAATTAATCAATTAAAATATTTTACTTCTTTTCTTACTTCTAATGAATTTCCTATAAAAAATACTACAGGTTGGTTGTACAGGTTGAGTCTTGATCGAAGCCAAGAAGATCAAAAATTCGTTTAGTTGTGCGCTGAAGAACACACATTTTAATGAAGCAAACCGGTTGAATTGTGGTTTCAATTTAAATAAATTAAAGTAACAAAAAAAAAATTATCAACAACATTCCGAATATTCTTGAAGTCATTTTAAGATTTTATGAAAATTGACTAATTTATTGTGACGACAATTAGACAAGATCTATATTTAAAAATAAATCAAAATTATTACTTCGCTAAATATTATAGTACGATACACCTCAAGAATAGGTCTATAATTTCTACTGCCAATCCCTACTGCGGAAGCTATGGTTATGAGAAAGCAGAAAATACTATCAAACATTTTCTATGTTGGTATATAGCGAAAATCAAAAAAAAATTGATTATACGAGGTGGTTACTATCAGTGAGAAGTACGTTTTTTTAACAAGATTCCACAATTAATATATAATATTGATAAAATAGTTGAACCGCTACCACATATGTCAGCATTAATCAAAAATTCAATATTGGAAGGATTGATTGAGCCACATTTTAATATTAAATAGTTCGCTATGTTCATTAAGAACTAATGAAAACCGTTAATTACACGTACTTACACGTAGGTTATCTATATGGTTGTTCGAAAAATAGTTTTGATTTTTTTTTTTGGAAATGAAATATGTCTTTTGTCTTTTGAATTATATATAATCCATTCTAATATAATACTTTTTGCCATCTTACTAGCAATAGCCTGATTTTACCGAATCTTTTTGATTGGCAAAGAACTGATTCAGATGATTTTTGACTTACTCATTTAAGGCATAAGTTTTACAATCTAAAATTTTTTGTAAAAATTGGTATAGATAATAATCAAAAGGTGTCTGATCCAAAGAATATAATAACTGGGCAGTATACCACACTTTAATAAATTAATATGAAAATACAAGTTAATAAGAAAATATTTCGCTATTATATTTAGTGCTTCACAGTTATACAACTATAGTTATGCAAATAGTTATCTTAATTCAATGAAACCATCATTATCAATATATATTCGAAATATGTATATATATGAAGAAGTATCTTTATGTATTGAGAAATAAAATTTTATATTTAACGTACTAATTTTCGTATGAAGCACGTTTTTCATTATCAAACTACAATGGCGAAATAATCTTAAAATTTCGCATACTTCAGCACTGGCTGCAGTAAAAAAGGTCTTAATATCGGCCCACTCGTAAATTGTCACCCAAAATGTGACTTCTTTATCTTGTAGGTTGCATGTTTCACGGTCACCTACTCACTAGTCACAATTGTATACGAGTGAACTCCGCGAATACCGATGCAAAATTGTTTATCCTAAAAGTGCATACAGCTAAAGTGCCTTCAGCTTGCAGCCTTCGTCTTGCATAGGCGACAATTGCAATCACAGGCAGCGATCACGTTTTTGACGCCTGCGTACTTGTGCATTGATTTCGACTGCATTTGCGTTGCATGCAGTAAACAGAGATTGCAGCAAATAGGTACGTTGCAGAGTATTTTATTTATTGATGAATATCACGTAATTCAGCATGAAGGCGCATTAAAGCACATAAAGGTTTTACCACATTTGCAATTGCCATAAACATAAAGTATTTGCGAATGTTTACATTTGTTTTTGTTTGTATGCAAAATTTAAAATTTTAATTTTTTTTCATTTTCAATAAAGGCAGTAAAGGCTTTTTAGTTTTTAGTAGTAGTAGTTTATATATTTTATTTTTAAGCTGCAAGAAAATATCCTACATGCATTCACAATTTGTTGCAAGTTGTGAATTTGACAGGAGGAACTGCGTAAAGAAGAATTAATTGTAACCAACTTCGTGACATGCAACATTGATTTGATTTGTGTAGGCACCATGCATTATTGTCATCGAATGAATAATACAAAGTACATAAACTAACCAGATTGTATAAGAAATATATAAAATGAAGTTATCACATCACTTCAATATATATGTATATCTTTTTTTTATAATGAAATTTGAATAAGTCACAATTAAAATGACTATGACGATGTTTGTTTTCATAATAAATATGAACGGAAATTTTAAAATCCAACAAAAAGATTAAAGAATCCTAGCAATGTTTAACCAATGTCAATACAATACATTAATTATATTAATAAAAACATGTTATGGACTTATTAAATCGGATTAGTTACACCCAAGACTGACTTATTTTTGAACTCTTAAATATATTTATAAAAAGATCGAATGACAAAATATAAAATATATAAAACAAATGATCCGAAATTAAACTGATTGATTGATTCAAATTGATTCTTTGTGATTATGAATGGATTTAATACTGCAGTAAAAACTTTCTTACGGTACACCTTTGTTAAACTTCCCTCTTACCTAAAATTTTTTCAAAAGTGCACTTTTTCTTTCCTCATTACTTAACACAACTAATTCCTAATGCCTCGTTCTCACTATGTCACTATGTCAAATATTGTCAGTATAATGTCATTTAAAATGGCATAATGAAAAAAAGGCTTAATGTACAAACAAAAGTACACTAAAAATCAATGTTCCATTAAGAAATTGGCTTGCGGACAATATATTTTAAACAATATATTTACAGACAATATATTATTATTATAAGATACAGATATTATTATTTTAAAATATTTTTTACTATATTAAATTTATATCAAATATGAACTAAACTCGTTCAGTTTTCTCACGCGTGAAGTCTGTTTTTAAATATGCTCAAATATACATATTAAAATTAAAGGAAATGAAAAAGTCAATCAAGTTCTTGACATCATATAGTGTAATAATTAAGCCATACCTATATTAAAAATATCAAATTATATATAACTTACACTACTAAATAAAATTCATACAATTTCTCTCACAAATGCAGCCGTTATGAAACTTAATTTAAATTTAAATGCATACATTAAAATAAACAAAATTCAAAATGACAATTAACAGCACCAAAATTTAATATAAATAAATATTGCTACCTAAAAATACCCTTCGGGACAATGGTGGAAACTATCTCCATTCATTCCTTATAGATGGTTTTAGTGGTCGAAGCTTTTTCAATATTAAAAGCAAACAATTAAAAAATATTAAAAAACAAAAGTGCTACTTATAGCACTATAAACAAGGGATTAATATTAAAACAAATTTCTGTACAAAATTTTTCCACAATATTAGTGTTAATGTTAAAAGTATTAAGTGAAGGAAATGATGCTTACTATTGTTAAATGTACCACCTATTTTACACTCCAGTTCCCATACTTTATCAAGTATAAGTTGCAGTTAAAGTGCAAAAATAAAAAAAAACCCAGCTTAAGAAGTAATTAAGAAATGTGAAACAATGAAATAAAATTAAACTTTAAATAAAATATATTTATTATTTAAAGGCTATTATCGTAAACTGTTTATTTAAGAAAGTTTTTATAAGTAAAGTTATTGAAAACTTTATATAAAAAACTAATAAATAAAAATAAATGCAAATACTATGTAAACAGTTTTTTATTTTTAAAAGTTAACGATAAAAGCCTTTTAATAATAAGTAAGTAATAAAAATAAGTACACTCTAAACCAACAAATAAAGTAGTTGAAGTAATATACCATAGTTTAGAATATTATTGATAATGCATTATTAATAATAAAATAGAATACTAAGTAATGTAATTAATATAATAAATAACAAAAATTTTATTCTTACATTGGAAGAATTAAAAAATGATTGTTAAATTTTTTAAAAAATTATTTTAAATACTAATAATAGTCATCGGTCTCTTATTTAATGTTATTGATTAATTTAAACCAGGATTAAGTTCGTTGAGGCTTTAATCTATAATAAAAATTGCTTAAGCTCCGTTAAAATTAATTAATGGTAACAATAATCTTATAAATATTATTAAATAATTAAAAGCTTATAAAGTGCTTTTAAATATTTCTTGAAGAAATATTGATATCAATTATAATGTCAACGTAATTATTCTTAAATTCGTATTCGTAAAAAAGTTTGCAAAATATATAATTTCCTAGATTAAATAATTGTATAATTTAATAATAATGATTAAATATATTAAAGTTAAAGTTTATTTTTTAATGATTAATAGTTTTGAATAAATACTTAAAATTTAATCAATTAAAAATTTAATAATTATGATACAATTTCATGAATAAAAAATTAATTATGAATAATTAAAAGTTAATAGTCAGTAATTATTTTTAAGCTTGCTCTTGAAAAAGCTTATTTCATTTTATTTTTTTTTTTTTGCATATTTGAAGTCACCTTTTGATTAATTTAAGCCGATTTTTTTCATTTGTGTTTTAATTACAATAAAGTATTGTATTTAAATAAAACTCATACAAACAAAATATGATTTTTGTTAGTATTTTTATGCTTTAAATCATTTTATTTCAAGCTTAAAAGCATCAAAACCGATTTTTTTTTCATTTGGTACACAAAGTGTGCAAAATTTTAATATTATATGGATAAACTAACAGTTATTATAATAATTAATTAAAAGTTGCAATAGGATCTTCTATACATAATTTAATTTATTTTAATTAATGAATTTTATTTAACTTTATAGAATAAAGTATTAGAAATATATATAAAGAAGGTGTTTGCATTAAAATGCTTACAAACAATAAAACAATAAAATTAATCTGTTAAATATAGATATTTCATTTTCAAGCTTTGCACAAGCTAATATAACTCTATTAAATCCACTCACTTAAGTAATAAATTTAATTGTAAAATTATTCAAAAGTATTAGTTCAGAAATACGGTAAATAGCTCAGAAATAATGATATACCAATCTATTTATCAATATAGCAGTACCTATAAGCTTGTAACCAATTAGTTTTAAAAAGTAATATTAAACAAATATGAGTTATTTATATTATTCTAGAAATATTAATAAAACATGTTTTTGACTCTAATTCACAGCAAACTTCAATTTAAATTAGATCCCAATGGATTGATATCATAAACTTATTATACAGAATGAAACTATTCGAGACTAACATAAGAACTTAAATAATGTCGTATAATGTTAAAGTCAGAAGTTTTCGGCAGTTATTATATTTACCAGACATTTCTTCTTTTTACTGGCAAAAGTTTTGCTGATGAATCTAATTGCAGCTAATTGGAGATATAATTATTTCTGCAACATTAATAAATAAGTCCTTATGTTGGACTGAGCCTAAAAATATTGGTAGCTTATCAGATAGGACGACTTTAACTGTGTTATTTTTAACAGATCAGCTAAGCCAATAGAAGAAAATTCTGGAGTCCATATAACCGTCGAATATGAGGACTTCGTCAATGAAACACATTCTCATCTTTATGCGAAAAGCCAATAATCACCTTTGGAATAAAAATGAGAATGTGTTTCATTGACGATTTTCTAATATTCGACAGTTATATGAGCTCTAGAATTTTCAATAATCAATAAATCATCTAAAGCCAAAAAATCGAAATTTATATCATACTTGATATATCATTGTATTCCATTTGTTATAATATATTTTGCTTTCAATACAAACAATTCTCTTTGGTTAGGTCAATAAATTAATAAATTGATAATTTAAATGTACTTATCATAAAAGTTATAAATAATAAATTTGCTCCATTTTATGACTAAAAGAATTTAAAGTCATTTTTGTTGTCAACTTGCAATTTCAAGAAAATAAATCTCCTTGTTTAAATGCAGCTGCATAATCTGCTCCAGTTTAATTTAAAGATAAATTATAAATTTACTGAGAATAAAACCATACATACAAATAAAAATAAAAAATAACCTGCAGAACAGCAAATAAATACAATGACTTATTTTCATATGCAGGCATATCACTTACTATATGAATGCTATCCCATAGAGCTAGACGTAAATTAATAGGGTTTGATCAAAATAAATAAACAAATAATTTTTCAACATTAAAATGGCATTTAATTTTTTGATATTTTAATTTCACAAAAAATGCTAATAAATTACTAATAAAAATTTATAAAAATAAAATGAATTCATTAATATCAATTTTCAATGGTACCCTGTATTATGACACGTTCTGGTGCTTGAATGACAGTTTCAAGTGATACAAAGATGCCGGCAACTTTACTAGTAAATAAACTAACTACACTTAAGTAAATGATTAACAATATAATTTTTTGAAGTAGAATAATTGGAAGTTTGCCAGGCAGGCACTGGGCATATGCGCGCACTGATTCATGAGCCCAGATAGTTTGGGCGGTGGTGTGACTTGTGCCTCATTCAGTAGAAATGAAGTCAACCCAATAACAATGAAATTGAGTTGTTGAAATTAAATTGCAAACGTGCGTTAAGGCAAACGGAAAACTGTTTACTTGCACAAATTTATTATTTGTTTTGTAATAAAATATTCAGAGAAATGTTTAAATAGTTCATTGAGCTCACTTACAATATTTTATGGAAGTTTGCTTTTTGTGTTACTCAACATAAAGATAATTTTTTTTAATAAACATTATTATTTTTTTAATTTTTTTAACAATAATTTTTATTATGTATTCTATGTTGAGTCAGTTAAAAAAATTTTAAATAAATTGTTTAAAATTGCTACTTCAAATAAAAACGGGAAGTATGGAATTTAAGTTAATCCTCCAAATTTTATTAAATCAGTAGTATAAATATATTTCTGAATTTATATATTTTAATACATATGTAAATGCTAATATCTTCTTTTTAACTAGTATTGCTTATTTTATAATGAATATTCTTCATATTTAACTTCACATGTTTTTGTTGATTTATAAACGAATATTTGGTCAAACCAAATATTCGTTTATTTGTCAAATTTATTCATCGTAATGACCTAAAATATCAAATTCTTAAATAAAGAACAAACAATAAAAAGGGATCCTTTTATCGACTTAAAACTATGGCTACAAACACCTTATCATCATCATATTTTGCGCCCAAGTGCGTGCGACAATTGGTGCATCAGCAAGTTTTACTTCAATGACTATTTAATTGGATGCAATCGCTTTAAGATAGCTTTAAGCACAGAATAAAAACTTGATAAAAATTTAAACAAATGACAGAACTCAATGTAGGAACATTATGCTCAATTACCTCCACCTAAAGTTTAAGCTAGGAAGCATCAAGAAATATGTAAAGATTTCAACAACATGGAACCTAACTCGGTTTCACTGTTGAGGTCAGAATATCAATCAAAAAATAATATATTTACCACCAAAACTTCCACGTCCTGGTTTAACAAAACTGCTCTATAAAAAGATTATTTTGATCAACTCGAAAAATGAGAAAGTATTTCTTTTAGTAACAGACGTTATTAATATTATTTGAAGAGGTAAAGATATACATAATAGATTTATTGTGTTATCCCGGAAGATATATTACAATAAATTAAGTCAAACAAATTAAGAATAAATCTAACACAAAATCTTGATTCGAGACCTCATCTTGTTTTCCTATCAATGTATTGACTGATTATAATCTCAAAATTTTGAAATTTATAAACACAATTCTATTAATTAATTATATTATGTTAATTAATTAAATTAATAAATGTTATAGAAATTTTCAGTCCTTTATTCTCCAATTCTTACATGGGTCACTAATTCGTTTATTCTAAGGTGGGTATTTTTTTTTTCTTTTTGCTTTTTTAATGCTGTTATGTAGCATTTCGAAGCCTTTTATTTTGTGGTTTTTTATCTAAATTGAGCATTAACTGCATAAATATAAAGCGACTTACTTCCTAATTGATATGAATTACTTCGTATTTAATATTATTCGATTATTTAATTTGACAAATTTCGTCTCTATTACTTCCTGTTCTATTAGAAGGTTGGTTTTTGAATAGGACCCAAAAAACGCTGTAGGTGTTTCCATTAATCACTCACTTGTGTCTTACATTTTTAGTTGTTACTGTATTGATTATTGCTTTAAAATTTTTAAACAATTTTAAAAACGAATCATTCAACTTGTATCTGTTATAATTCGACAACTTAAAGAATTTCTTAATTGAACTATGTCTTAATACCTAGATTTAGGACATCCCAAATATAGAATTGTTTCTTGCCTTTCAATCCCAAGCAATGATAATGTCACAATTTAAGATTCGTTTCGAAATTTAATATAAATTCAGCATAAAGTAAAACAGAATTCCATAAATTAAATTCCATACAACGAAAGCACAAAGAAAAATCTTAGAACTCAGCAGTTCTGGCTCATATGTTCCAGTCGGCACGAAAAAAAGTACATGAAGCTTAATCACACATAATGGAGTGCCGACGGCAGAACTCACGTACACAAATCGCGCAGACGCAACAATCCAAACCAAACAAATCTTAAATTTATTAAATTTTTTTTTGGTTTTATAAGATATTCGGAACCACACAATCACTAGCGTCCCAGTCGCAGTTCATGGTAAAGATATAAAAATTTATAAAAACAAAAAATTATATATAATTTATATCGCATACAATACATGATAAATTTGTCTTTATCTGATGCAACGCATAAAACGAAGTGTGACATGAATTAAAATACAACAAATAACTGAGAGAGGCAAATAAAAGCTATATATATTTGCACTTGGATTTATCATGTGACATTCCTACAAGATATCGCACACACCCACTCACACCTTTGTTGACTTAAAACTCAACTCCACGGCCAGCAGTGCTCTGATTTAATTTTATATGAAGTTGTGCATAAAACTTGTACCAGAAAGTTGTAGTCTTGATAACTTACTTGCATGCCAGGATATCCATAGACACTCTGGTATAGCACCAGTGTGGTGTAAATTATAGCCACGGCGAGTATCATTGCTTGCAATAGGCGCTTATAACGTTGAGGCAATGACAGTAAAATTGTGCTCATTATTTTAGACCAAAACTTTTTTGGCATGAAAGTCCGCAAAGGTCTCGGTTGTAGCAATTGCAATTTGTTGTTAAATCCAGTAACGCTAATAGCTTCATTTGGATTAAAATTGTATTTCAATAAGATATTTTTGCCACTTCAAACTGTGCAGTAATAAAATTTAGTACACCAAATAACACTTAATCGAATTTATTATACGAGTATGTGACGCAAGATAATATCTTTATTAAATTTAATTACAAGTCTGACAAAAACTTTCACTTAAACGAGAAATTTCCTCTTCTCTTTTAATAATGTTTAAAAAAATTAATTTGTAATTATTAACACTTTAATTATATATAATTTAATTTTTTATCACATCAGTATGTATCTCTGATTTATAGTTTAATTATGCAAAAACTTCACTTTATACAAACGAACAATTTTTATGAAATCAAAGCGAAATTTTTGTTTATTCTTTAAAAAATCTTAAAAGAAACGCGCGCTTGCGTATCCGTCAACCGTCGTTCGGCATAAGTTCATCGCGACTGATCATATTTTGTATCTCAAAGATACTCTTCAGTTCAGCTTGCTAGCGCACACATTTTACGAAAATGCTTAACAAAACAAAAAACCTGTAAAAATTATTTTCAACAAGTTGCTTGAGAGCGGTACAATTTTGCTCCAATTGGATTCGGGCTACCGGCTACAAGCGCCAGAACGAAAGAGATATATAAATTGAGCATTGGAAGGCCCGGCTCGCCTTGAGTACATTTTATTGAAAAGCAACTGCAGTTTTCCAATCAGAGCAAATATACAGCTGCACAATTTGTTTTTATTTTTGTACTCGCATATTGACAGTTTAGCTAAGAGTATCTTTAGATACTTTTTGTATTTGTATCTATGCTTGCTCTTCGCTGTCGCTCTGGTATATTTCATTAGTGCCGTGTATTGTGTATAACACATCGCGACTTTATTTTTTTTATACGCTGATTTGTGAGTTCAGGTTCAGCATGCGCCTGTAGCCTAAGGATTTCCTTGTATTCAGGTTTTTTTTTTTTTGAGTTTGCAGTTTATTTTTCGTACTCCTATTTTATGCCTTTGCATTCTTACAAATAATAAGAATTTCTCTATTGTTTTATTCGCCTTTTGCTTATCAATATATAGCCATACAGTGGGACAATACCATTATGTATTCTAACAAATGTAAAGTTTGCTATATATTTCATTTAGATAAATTTATGTTATTAGTTAATTTATTATATAGTTAAGACTACAAAAAATAAATTTTTCACTTATAAATCGTATTTATTAAAAATCTTATTTTTTGAATCTTATATATTAAACAAAATTTTATTAAAAAATACGATAGGTATTTGGCAATACTCGAAACAGCTGTATGATCAGCCAAAAACTCAATTAATTAAAATAATATAAAAACTAAAATTTTTGTTGTAGTTTACTACTGTTCGAAAAAACCTCTTTATGATATATAATAAGTTTCTACTAAAATATAATAGTCACTTTCGTCTGGAAAATTTGACGTTAAATTACAACTTATATTCATTAAAATATACTGATAAAATGAAATTTAAAATAAAACGAAATCCGTACCAGATATAAAAATAATTTTCTCTGTTTTAAAGACTCAAGACTTGTTTATTTAGAAATGATTCCATATAAGTGACCGGCTCTATTTTTTAAAACTTCAATTTTAAAACAAAAATGCGTACCAAATTTTTCATATAAATCTGCGCCTACTTCACCAATAAAACGAATAACATCAGTTTTAAAGTCATATAAAACTGTGATTTACTGAAGTAAGTCATTGATTTAACATAACCTGAAAGAAAAAATTCTAATGATGTTATATCGCCAGATTTTGGTAACCAAATGTAAGTTGATATAAACATTTCTGAAGAGTACTAGTTCATTAAACTTTTCTCTCAACGCAATAATTATATCACGGGATGTACACATACCTATAGCATGTTGGACCATAGCCTTATCCTTTAACGATAATTGCAATGTAATTTTCATTTAAGAAAACTACGAATGCCGTCCACACATCTTCAAAACATAAATCACATCTAATTGTAAATTTTTATTTATATAAACATGTTTAATGAACACCGTATGAGGTTCCTTTGCTCTAAAGGTCCAACTTCCATTTATTTACGATATCACATAATCAGATATAATGTTTATCTCTAACCAGATATGCTTTCATAAAATAACAAATATATCTTATCTATTTTTATTCAGATAATAGATATTTACATATTAATATCTATATATTTAATATATATAAGTTTCCACATATTCTTAATGATCCAGTAATTAAAATTTTTGTATCAAGCAAAGTTCATACGTCCTAAAACGTGAATCTTTATGAAGATCCACATGATGCCATAAAAAAGTTCAATTTCTTAAAAATTTCATTCGTTTGATTCTATTCAATTCACACTTCAATGCATAACATCGATATTTTTGAAGCGATGTTTTTGACCGTTTGATAGTAAATTTCGCCCACTGTACATCTAGAAGCGATGGAAAAAAATTTGCATTTAAAGTTTTCAAATATAAAACCAGCCCAAGATTTCAAACCTTTCACTTTATTTCGTTATTAATTCAATTTTCTACATTAATTTTATTTATTTTTATACATTATTTTAATATATCTAAGGTTTCTAATTTAGTTAACTTTAATTACAATACAAAGCATAACAAATAATATTAATTTTTTTTTGTATTTAATCTTTGATAATACAAAAACAAACTACTGTTAATTTATATATATAAATTTTTATAATCCCTGTGTATCTGAACAAAGCTTTATTCGGGTTTTAAAACTTGGGTATATTCTTACTTTATTTGTAGTTTATCCACATTGACCATTTTACAACTTTAATATGTATACAACAAAAAATTGAGGTAGACACCACTTAATACACATTGTAGGCCCATTAGTATAGTTACCATAGTTAATTGAATTAAGGATCTGTAGTTAAAGTTATACCGATTTTAAACTAGAAGACCACTTTGTTATTTTATGTACTGCCTACAGTAACAGAGTAGATAAGTGAAATTTTTCTCTGGCTCTTTTGAGTCACATATATGACATTTGTGATAGAAAGAATCCATAATCGGTTGACATTTGTATCGACTGCACAGTGTTCTATTAGCATATCAAATATTTTGGGCAATTGAAAGCGAATAAGATTAATCAATTATGCTGTTTTTGGCATATGTCTCCAGAACTACTGAAATTGATGCTTTTGCAAGTTTAACCAGTTTAACGGCCTTATAAAAATCAAAGAAATAATACAGGTCCTAAAATGATTTATATATGAGAGTATTAAAATAGTAGTTAAAATTATCTCTTATATATTAAAATTCAGAATCACGTATTTAGTGTGGCATTTGTTAGTAACAAGAAATTAAATTAATATCTATTGAAGTAGTTACTGTACTAATAGCTGTCTCTATGAACAGATTTATGAGGGAATTAAAAATTACATTGAAATACACAGCATAATATAAACTTAAATAAAAAAACATTACATGGAATAAAAAAATTTAACACACATGTTAAAGTTAAAGATCCAAACATATATGTCAAAATGATTGCTCCCTAATAAAGTATTTGTAAATAGTAAACATTAATTAAATCTTCACCTCAGCTTATACAATTTAGCAATATAAAAATCAGTACGAAAACTAGACAACCTGTTTTACCTACCCAATTAATCAGACTATTGATTTTCGCCATATATTTCTTCAAGAGAAATCTACTGATGTTTTTAGAATTCAGAATAGGATAACAATTTTATTATAAAAAAAAATTAAATTAAAAAATTTAATACAGTCATTGATATTCAATTTTATAAACCAGTTTTCCATGCCCATTCAAGATTCATTCAGGGCACATTATTATTTATGATCTATGAATGAGGTCAGGTGGCTTCATAACTCCATCAGTTTATAGTCGAAAAACTTAACCAAGTGATTTTCAGCGATTCTTGGGTCGTCGAATTTTTTACCATTAAGAAAGTTGTGCTGGGACTGAAAAAAATGGTAGTCAGACGGTGTAAAATTCGAGCTTTACAATGGATGCATCACAACTTATCAAGTGAAAACGAGCAAGCCTATCTCGTGTCCTGCGTTCGCTCACAACACCCGCATTGTAAACCACACAAATTTTTCGGTATGTTTTTGGAGTAGTTCTATTTTTTCTATAGTAATAATGTGATGCTAACGTATTTCTTCAGATAGTCCATGGCAACTTTCACAACTATCTTAAAAAAAAAAAAAATTTGAAGTATGATATTTTTAACACCGTTAAACATAATTGATTTAGTATTGCCAGACATATGTTTACCAATACCATCTAGTGACAAAAAGCCCTGGATACTCTTCAATATCATCAGAAGACTAATGAAATTCTCTATTCAAATTATTGTAAAAAGCAGCGAACATGTGTCAATATGTAATGATACAATACTTTAACAACACATCTAGTTTTAATTACTTCCTTGACGTCTTCAAATCTCTTGAAAATATCTGCAATACACAAGTTTATTTTTAACTATTAAAAAAGATGGTTCACATTATTACTTTCAAAAATAGTTGAACAATATGTTGAATTGATTTGTATCGTTTGTTTTGACGAATGAAACTAAATTCTTAATATAAACAATTACTTTCAATAAAGAGGTTTTTATCGAACAGTAGTGAAATTCCAACAACAACAATTTTTTTATTATTCTTTATTAATTGAATTTTTGGCTAGCAAGATCGAAATAGCTTTATGGTTGCCAAAAACTCAATTAATTAAAAATAATAACACTACTGTTCGATAAAAAAAATAATAATATAATAAAATCCTATGATATAAATAAATAAATGTTTTTTAGTAAACCTTTGAAAACATTTTCAAACATCAATCCAATTAAGAAAAGAAAAGTGCTAAAAAAACTCTATCGTCTAGAATAAAAGGTAAAGGTGACTATTTGGTGACTATCACTGGTCTATACGTTATATTAAATCTCATATCATGTTGCTGATGAAAATATGCATATTTCCATAGAACTATCAATTACCATGTCTTCATATAAAATTTTATTTTATAATCAAGCAGTTCTTATTTACCTTTTCGTTACCGAAAACTTTCATTGTTTACTATAAAACCGAGGAAAAGTCCCTTTGCATCGATGCAATCGATTACACTAACGATAACATTAACCAACATTGTTTGTCCTTTATTGCTGCCGTTGATGTTTACTGTTGCTGTAAGACATAAAAAAGCCAAGAGCATAAACAAGAGCAGCAGCAACATCCCCAGCAACAATAGCATTGCCATTAAATGTTGTTCACTGTCAGCCTACGTGTCAGCAATGTTACTTTTTCTTTTTTCCAATATCTGCCTGGAACACTTTAATAATGTCGCCATTGTCGTTACTTGTTGTCTGTTGGCCGTTACTGTTGATATGGAGGCAGCAATATGACGCTGTTGTTGTTATGTTGCTCATGCGCTCATATTTTTTGAAAGACTTTTTGCTTTATTTCCTTTTTTTTGCTTTGCTGTCATATTTGCCATGTTTACTGCATTAAAGCATGCATCCTGAGTGCCATGCCATGCCATTCCATGCCATCTACGCAATCACAACCTACTCACTCAAGTGTGCCATGCTTTAGGTGCATGCATACACTCACATACCAATAATCCTATGGACATAATCAGGAACTCGGCATCTTTTGCTTTTGAATGCCTTTCACAGCGCTAAAGTTTTTTCGATTGTTCTCAATTTCACAATTTTTAATATATTATTTTGTTTAAATGATCGGTTTTGTTTTATAATAAATTTTTAAATTTTGGGTTAATATTTTTTAGTAAATATCGTTTTTAACGTTTTATTTAATATGGGTTTTTAACTTTCATTGTTCACGAGCTGTGAGTTAAAAAAAGTAACTAAACCTTGTTAACTTATCATTGAAAAGTTGTTTTAGGTAACCGATATACACTTGGTGAAAACTAGAAGGTCGATCATATAACAAATGAGTACTTTGTTCACATTGTCATTATATCGATAACGATCAGTTTTAACAATTAATTTTGTAAATAGATCTGTAAAAATTATATATTTAAGGTATATATTATATATCTTACTTCATTTTAGATAACTTTTCTTTGAATTTAAAATAAAATTCGCCTTTCACTTTTTTAAAAAAGATATTTGTCTTTACTCAATTAATTAACACCAAAAAAGAGAAGTTCACTAAGTTCTACGATAACTGAAATCAAAAATTCAAATAGATATTATGTATAATAATATTAAAATAAATTTCATAGTAATTTAAAAATAAATCAATAAAATAAAGGCAATTAACACAATAGTATAATAGCCATGACTAATATGCAGATTCACTTAGGTCCACTACACTTAAATCCTACTTACTTAATTCTTACCTATTTAAATTGCATCTTTGTTAACTTGATTAAAATTGTAATCTACCAATCCTAGTTTTTAAAGAGTCTGTCAGCTGTATTTCTACTTAATCGATTAAATACCTCACCGAAATGGGCGTTTGCGCTACTGGCTTGCTAAATAAACATATACATATAGTACTATGGTAGCTAAACTGTCTGAAACTCTGAAAAGTCTAATGCGCCTATAAGCAAGCGATAATCTATAATATCATAATTTATTCTACAATATCTGCAACGCAGCGACATTATACATTTAACATATTTCAGTTATATGATTTTTACACGAATTTATTTGTTTTGCATTTCTTTAGATTTTTATATGTTACAATGACACCCTTAAAATTTTATGAGCTCGAGCTACGATAATCTCTTTGAGACTTTACAATACTTCACTTTCTCATCTACACCATTTAAATTAATGGAGATTAAATTTTCAGGCAAACGACTAAATAGCCATAGCTGCAAGCTTTATATGTATAATATACTTGTTATAAATTTCTTTGTAAATTAAATTATATATAGTAGTAACTAGGAATATTTAGATACCTAAATCTAACTTGGCACTTTACCTTATAAATCTAAATATCCTTGGATACATTAGACGAATTGCCTTGATTGAAACCAATTTTCATAACTCTTTTCACATAAATTAATCAATTTTAAACCAATATATGTACAAATTATTTCGTCTCTTAAAAGATCATCGACACACTAAATCATCCTTAAATTGGAACATTATTAATAAAAAGCTTATTAAAAAGTCATTTTTAAAACAATTCAAGAAGTTCAAAATTACTATGACAATACCTTAATGCTACTTAAAAAACCAAATGCGTTTAAACCGAACTGCCCGAAATTGCAATGCACCACCATAATCTGGACATCATTACTGAAATCCAGAAGTACTAAAATATTATTATTTTGTGTTCGTTATTCGAAATAAATAAATAGCATTAAATTTTTATTTATATTAAAAAGAATTCAAAAATGTTTATGAATACGAACTTTTAACTTGTGGAATTCATCTAGTGTGGTCTCAAGCAAAATTTTTTACCAATCTTCAAAAACCTAATTAGTTGTCCAGGGCAAATAATATTATATACATATATTAAGTATCATTCCTGAGTATTATATGTCTAGGGTCAATAATTTTATATACAAAAATGACATGCTTTTCGTAAGTGTTGTATATCCAATTTAAATAAAATGTCTTTATAAAAATCTTAGATCTTCGGGGAGGTATGCAGATCTAAGGTCAAGTATTGCTTAATCTAATAAAGTGATGAACAATAATCCAGTCAAGGCGTAAGGAGGGGTTTTGAAGATAGCTCAAGCTAATAAAGAGTAAAAGTACTCAACTGCACTGCATAAATAGCTTCAACATAATATAGGCAAAGAATAAAACACTCCTATAAATCTATTTCTCTTAAACTAATGTTCAAAGTTCATTTCACAGAACTCTACACGTCTAAAACTAAAAGAATAGAATGGAATGAAAAAATAAAAAAAAACACAATAAAAAAATGATTAATAAAAAAAAAAAGGTTAATAACTAAAAAATTAGTTTACGAACTAGCGAATAGTCTATTATACTGACGGACATAACAACTTTTTCATTTATAAGAAAGTTATAATAATTATAATGGACAATAACATTTTTCCTGCATTCTAAAATCAAATCACTATATTACTATGTATCTTCTTTTTAAATCGGAATTACTTTTTCCCGTTAATATTCTTTGGTTACTCCCTTCCTATCGGCAAAATATTATATTGAATTTACACCAACTTACAATTCGCTTCCTACATACTTTTCCTCCTTCCCTTTTTTATTATTTTAGTTTTTAATTGAATTTTGTGTAGAATAAATTTAAACATTAATCTTTGAGATAAATTTTAATTAAACCATTACAATTTATACAAGTACAGTACAAGTCGGTTTTGAAAGTCCTCGATACCTGGCTTAGTAATAGCTTTACTATGATGGCAATAGCCAAATAGTTCAACAACGCCACGTTTGCCACGCTTCACAGCATATTACAATAACAGCAACAACGAAGACAACGACAACAATAACAACAATAACAACAACATCAGCAATATTCGCAAGAAGTCAGTGCACTTATCCTACGCTTCAATCTTCAAGCTTAACACAAAAGCGCTGCTTAAAATAAAGTCAAACAATCTAGGCTCCAATTTTTCTCCATTATTATTTATTTACTTGTTTGTTTCTTTTTTGCACTGTGTGTATTGTTCGTACTGTTTGTGCTCTGCATTGAACCAGAAATTGCACAGCAACTTTAAAAACTTATTAAATAATGCAACATACTCATAGATGCAATGCAATTGGAGCTCAGCTTACCCTGCGGTTAGGCGTGTCTCGGGCGACGCGCGTTCAGGCGCATGTACATATATTTTTCACTCCACCGAACTAACCACAAAAAATAAGTAAATTAAACAAAAGTACTGGAAAAAATTATATCCCCGGTAGCTATATAGAAACTTGGCTAATACGTTTTACAGGCCATAAGCGGCGCGCACACACACACACCCTCGTCATCGACAAACATTAAAGCATAGCTTGAAAGTGCACCTTTTAAGCCTGTCCATGACTGCAATGAGCATGTGCGCGCACTCAATTCAATTCCATGCAAAACTATTTAAATAATAACCCAGCTGAAAGTATAGCAGCAACCGCAGCAGAAACGAAAACTATAGACAACTGCAACTGCAGATTTACGTTAAATCGCAGAGCTATAGCTGATGCTGATGCCGATGCCGATGCTGAAGCCCACCACCGCCCAGAAGGTGAATTATTCTAATCTTTATAAAAAGCTATAATAAAGCAAAATTGTGGACACCGCCAGCATTTGTAATTTCGTTTCGTTTGAATTAAGTAAGAGCAGTGATGGCGTTTACGGTGACGGGTGCGGGATCGCTGACGGTGTTGTTAGACAAGCAATGAATAGATAAAGACCACTTCATGCAGATTAAACAATGCTAAGGAAAAGTTAAATAGAGCAGCTGCAATTTCAATGACGCCCAAATGCGCAGTACTCCATGGTGAGCTAGCAACAGCAGCTTAAATTGGTTATGAGTAAATTTGCTAGCAGTGTTAGCAGTGTACACTCATAAAAGGTTTAAGGGGGAGCCGGCAAAGAAGTTGTGCCTTTCCGTATAAATAATTGCTTTGTATCGGCAATATTATTTTATGCGCACACGCCAGCGCAGTTTCCAAGTACATACTTTCAGATAAGCGCTTTTACATCTTATAAAGACAAATATTGCATCTAGCGGACATTTGCAGAACTAGTTCTTTCCTGTACGCTGGACTTTTAGCCCACTGCCTAAGCAGCATAAGCAGCATTTGCAGCATATGCAGCATTTGCAAATGGAATGATTTGATTACATTCGCATGCATAGCAATTTTTAAACCAGTTTGCCAGATACATATCAGTTCAAAATGTTTTATATCATTTGATTCATTTCTTAGTCTGCATTTATATTATCGCATTTTTCTCTATTTTCGGCTTGAGTGCAGCTTGTTACAACTTGCATATTTATTTTAATATTTGTACAAATTCATCACACCGCATAGACAGGCCTGAAAGAATACGGCTTGTCAGTGTTGCTCGCGATTGATGTCCAAGATGCACACATTTGACATTAAGCAGCTTCAGATTAATATCAGGGAATCACTCATTGTCGATTTATGCGGCTTTGCACGCTGCCAGTGTCGCTGTTCTGCCATTCTCTGCCCAATATTTGTTACAACTCTTTAGGCCACAATTCGGGCTGCTGCGCTTATTTGTCTTACTTATAAGTTCAGGTATGTGAGAGCATCTCTAATCCCGTCGTTCCACGAAAACTACTTAATTTTAAGCTTCACCTTAATGATGTACATAAACGTAAATGCTTTTTAATCTCTTTCAATAACATAAAAGGTAGATAAGAAAATGTTGACTGCACAAATGAAGCATAATTATGGCATACATTTCTTGAGCCAAGCTTTGAAATTGCCAATTTAATTCAAGTATTTAATGCGGAAATCAAAATATGACGAATGGTGGAACAATCTTTATATAATTCAAAACAGACCAACAAAACAGATACACATTTTAATCTGAAACATTTATTTTACTGTTACTTTATAAGAAAGCCTATATAATTAGACAATAAGTGTTTTATAAACGTGTGAGATCGAAACAAAAACAAAAAATGAAAGAGAAGAGAAAAGAATAAAAAAAAAAATAAAATAACGATAAAAATAATTCTAAGTATTACGAGAAGTCGATGGACTAAACTTTGAACAAGAATCAAACGACGAATTTAATTTCTTTAAAAAAGAAACACTACAACTAAATTGAAAGAATCCTTGAAAGAACTATTTGAATTTTCCGAAAAACTCTAATAATCCTATCAAATGGTCTTAATGATCTTGAATTAAAAAATGTTGAGTTATCGATAGTAAAATAGTCGATCTGGCTCATCATGATAATTTGTATTTAACAACTTATAGATTTAGAAATGTCTAATAATCTTTGAAAGATCTATTCAAATATACAACACCATTAATAAATTTATATATTAGTACTGAATTAATTTTTTTCACGGAAGAATTTACACAATATTAAAATGGCAATGTTTTAGAAATATCATCCATCTGAATAACATCATAGGTTTTGTCAAAGGTTCTAAATACTTTTAACCCTTTTAACAGGCCTAAGTGTATCTTTTGAGATCGTCGGTATAATTTAACCTAACCTGACCTAGAAATTACATTGTTCGTTATAAACAATTTTCACCAAAATTTATATTGAATGTTACTAAATTGTAAGAGGAAGAGCATTATGTTCCATTGTGCTAGATTGGCCAAAGCTTAAATCTGTACGCATTAGCATTTTATTTATTCTGAATACTACTTGGTACGAGCTTCTAGCTTCTAGGTTTTGCTAATGAGCTGTGGTTACGCAGTCTTTAATCGCAAGTGATAAAAAATTTATACAGGAGTATATGACAAGGATATATTTGAATATTATGATTTATTTAAATTTGGCCTTAAATCCATTGGTTAGATTTCTCTACAATTGGTTGATTAGGATGACCGCAAATGACTAGAATCGTATACAAAAGGCAATATGTCTGATCGCATTTAACCTAAAAAATGCCAGCACTATCCTTGTCATCGACAATACAAGTTAGCGCGCAACCATACGATTGTATCCATAGATAATTACTTGGCATCCGCTCGGTAATGAACTCATAATACGTACAGCGAGTCCCATCCCCACGACATCAGAATTGGGTTATACAGATTCTTTAAGTATTATATGTATAAATATACAGCACATGTTACATAATGATAACATCTAGCGAACATGCAAAAAAACTTCGAATATGGGAATGCTTAATTTATGAAGCGAACCTAATACCTAAAATGTTAGGCATTAGTTTTTGTTCTTCGTACTACCATGGGACCCACAAACAATTATTTTTTTTGTTAATCAATCCGTTAAGTAGCAATTGATTTTAAAATTAAGTGAAAGCTTGCGTCCCCATAAACCCCGTAAACAAAGGAAATAAATATAAACAAGCAATGTTTATCAAGTCAAGAGATGTGACCCCTTAATAGTGAGATAGTAAATTTGTTAGAAATTGTTGAGAGGTATTAATTTTTATTCTCATTTGTTGTTTTTTTTATTTACCTGGCTGGAGTTCTAAGTTGGAGAAATCCGTATTGATATTTTGTATTTTCAGGCCTACAATATAGGTGTCAGTTGCATAGACCAGTAGTATTAAGTTTTTAGTAAATGAAGTTTTTCCAATTTTTGGAAAAAATTCAAAATACTATCACAGTAATCACTGTAAATTAGAGCTGCTTAAAGTGAAACGTTGTTTGGTATAGTACTATTTAAAATGACGATAAAAGTACCTGTCAAATGTTAGTTCTATGTGAATCTAAATTAAACTTTTGTAGCATTTTTCTTACATATTAATATCATTGGGCTATCATAAGAAAAATATGATGTTTAATAAAATAAGAGATCTTGTGATTAATTTAAATTTTTGTTGATAAATTCGTAGTTAATTTAGTTAATGCTGTTGCTAATACGGTTATTGCTATTCATAAGCCACTTACTAGCCCATTGTGATATCGCTTACACTAAGATTTCCTTCACTGTCCTTTAATTTGTGAACCTTCTTAAATTTCTTAATGTATTTTTACTCATTAGAGAAAGCATTACTTCTTAGAAAGGCTGCTTATTTATGTACTATATATTATCTATCTATTATTTTATATACAACATAATTATCCATAATACATATATATGTATTTCGTTTATTCCACATTTGCCTATGTATATTTTATATATTTAAATTTTCCTAGCATATATGTTTTATATGTGTTATACTTCAAGATCCTACTTTTAAACTAGTGCTTTCGAACCGGTGGTCTGTGAGATGGTTAAAAATGGTCCGTGAATCAAATTTAACAGGTACTGATGATTAGCTTGTAGTCTGTCCACTAACATTTCCAAGTATTTCCAAGTAATTATATACATATACATTTTACAACCTATATAATGTATCTATGCACTTATTTAATTCATTATACATTATACCAGAGATTCATAAGGCACATTAAAATAATCGTACTGTTTATTATTCTTAAACTTTGTGTTCCCTATTAAAATAAATATACCACAGTGGTCCTTGGTCAAAAAAAGATTTGGAACCACTGCATTAGACTATTGATGTTATAACTCTTTATCAGCATGCGGAAGGTAATAGCTTATTTTGATATGCATTAAAAATAAAGAATAATTGTTTTTAATATATCTTTAAACATTTATTACTTACTTACAAATATTCATATTTTATTATAAAAGAAAAAAAACACATGTACATTAATATAGTAATATTTTAAATAAATGATTTATATTAAAAGATTAATGTTCTACTCTATTAAAGTAAATTCCTTCATTAAATACAGGCACACAGTTTATAAACTAAACTGTGTATAATTATTTTACTCATTAATATTTTTTCTTCTTTTTTTAATAAAAAATTGATTGACCAAAAAATTATTTGGAATGTAAAATCCAAATTATTTGCCTCACATCTCAAACTCCAACTCCACATTCGCAGCTCGCCGTTCAGTATGTGCACCCAATAAAAGGAGAAATGAAGGCAATTCTGGGTTATGCGATCGCGCTAAATAACGATAGCGATCAATAACTGTCAACACAGCAGCAGGACGGTTTGTTCTGTTATTCAGTTTTGATTGTGTACCCCTTGCATTTGTACGTAAAATATTGAGGTTTGAACGGTTTTGAACGCTGGACCACCTGGAGACTTTTGTAGCTAATTGCAAGTACACAGCACGAAATCCGCTTAAAATCATTTGTTGACCAGCAACCAAACAAAAAAGTAAATATTGTATCTTAAAAGAAAGAAGTTGCCTCATGAGGTGATGATTTCATGATGATTGAGCAACTACAAGTTTCCACTAATAATAATTGTTCATTTTTCTACTTTTAATCATTTTATGTTGGTAATTTAAATCGTGAAAATTTACTAAATACACCATAAAATCTCCATAAAATCTGCTGTAGCATTGATTTAGTTTATTGAACTTCGATTAAAATTGGAATCTTTCTATTATGTTGGTAAGTCGCCGTTTACAATCAAGCAGACAAAAATTTACAATTAATCGGATTTGAATTCTTTACAATAAATTTGAAAGTAATGAACAAATTACTTAACGAATGCCGAACTTTATTGTAACTAATTTTTGTTGTTTGTTGAAAGGTAAAATACGTATGATTTCGAAATAGTATTAAAAAGTCCAAAAAAAAAAATAATTTTAATACTTTCAAAATTTTAACAAATTTGTAAATTTTTACAATAAAATTTGATTTTCATGTTTCTAAAGATTTAGTGAAACTACTAATTACTATTTAATTGTGAGAAAATCGTATTTAACGAAAAAAACAAATATTTATGCACAACTAAGCAAGTCTCTAAACTTGAATAAAATTTCATTATCAGTATTTGGTCTCTAAAAAAATAGCATCACACAATTTCGATTGCAAGCCTATATGATCTAGTCGGGCATCCACAGATTTAATGGATTCTGACTTGCGGATTTCATCCAGCATAGGTAAGCTTCACCTAACGTATATCAAATGATTAGAAAAGTTATATAATGATTAGAAATATAAATCCTTTTTAGATACACAATATATATTTTTTAGATTTAATATTTAAGGTAAACAAAATGTTGCTATTGTTGTTGTTTGAGTTAGTGCTATTGCGCACTTTTACTCTTTTGTGGCTAGGGGTTTATACCTGCCCCACACTAATCATTATCATTTACTTATCTTCTAACTGATGATGATGTTGTTGAGTTAAACTGAAACCTCACTTTAAATTCATACAAAACATATTTTTAATTTTTTTTTCTTTGAGGTGTATAGAAATGACTACTCTATAACTTTATTTAAGCACATAATAAAACCTTTCCTATGCAGTATAAAAAGCTGATATATCAATGATCAATAATCAATATTCATCTGAATACTTGAATGAAATATTGAAATCTGAGGTTTTTTTACATTCCCGTCATACAAGATCTTGAACTGTACAAAAACATATACAACACACTGTATAAACATAGGTTAAAATTTGAGAATCATTAGAGTATGCCATCATATAGATTATAATTCTGTAGGACTAGCCTCCACCGTGTCCAGGTATTGTCATCAGGCAATACACTGAGGGAATGGGTCGATAACCATAAAAATGGTTATGGAGCCTCCTAATCCAGATCGAAGCCAGTCAATCACAAAGAGGGTGACCCTTGATTTCATATTATATCATGCAGTAACGACATTCTACCTTCTCCGACAGACTCATTGAATTCTTTTGACCGGTAACCTGCCAGCAGTCTCAGCTCTGCTCTACTACACTGAAAACTGCACTGATATTTATCTTTATGTAATTATTTTTAAATATGTTTTGGACTTGAAGCCTACACTCTCGTACATAGTGTACACTGAAAATACCGAAATTATATTTAAAAGGTTTATAACCGACATTGCTTTATAGACAAGTACGCATAGAGTCTTGGTGGACGTACCTTGCGGCCTTTATCAATAGGAAAAGAAGGTATTAGAACTTCAGCTCTTGGAAGACCACAAAGAATTATAATAAACTGTTATCGGAATCTTGACAAAATTCTCAAAGAAAATACGGGTTCGTTAATTTAAGTAATTTCGATAACTCTTGAATCAGGAATACGCATATCGCAGAAACCCTCTGTATATAATAAAACTTAATCAGTAGGGGGAAATACATTTGATTCAAGAAAACTGCAGTACCGCAACGGATCCACAAGTAGCCTATATGTAGTCTACCTATTCGAAGGACTTATTTGGCAACACTGTAACTTTCACAAGAAAGGTGACTAATGACTTCTTCTTTGTTCCATTAACTCACAGTGGAGCAAAGGGTCTTCAAATGACTAATGGCGAAAGAATGCCTTATGATAGCATGTGCTTAAAATGTTAGTCAAGAAAATATTTACTATAAAGCAGTATAAATCAATCAAACGTACTAAATATCTGGCTGGATCGCTGAATAACAGAAGCCGATTGTTCGTGAATACGATATTTTGCAACTCCGATGAAGCTGGCGCTCCACCTCATACAGCTTTTGCCACAATTGAATTTTTACAACCTTTATATTAAGGGGTACTTGATATCGAAACATGATGATTTGGATGAGTCTCGCCACTCGACGCATTTATCATTGCCAAAATTGAAAAGCAATTTATTTTAAATATTTAAAAATTCATACATACTCGTGTATGTTCTGACAACCACTAAATATTAGTTGTAACTTAAGATCAAAATAAGTGATGCTGAAACGAATCTTCTAGTAACCAAAACACTTAACTTACCATTCTAAGCATCAGTTTTAGAATTTATGTAACCTAAATCTTTGTTTTGTATCTCCTATGCGATAAATACTTTAATCCTGTTATTTTTAAAAGATTTTCCGATACTTCTTTATACTTAGAAGGTTGATCTAAAAATTCATCTAAACGTAATTCTAAATAATCTCTGGTTTTTGACTTTTTGTTAAAGTGGGCTTACAAAGCTAATTATTTTTTCAATCGAGAATTTTACCAAAATTAGTTGAGTTTTTATTCAGATCTTGTGAATTGAATTATGTTTATTTTGAAAATTTTAAAAATCAAATATTTTTATGAAATCAGTTCAATTACTCATATATTTGGGAAATAAATATTTTCTCAGAACACAATTATTTCAACTGTTTCCAAATAAATAAAAACTTTAAATTGTTAACTTCTTTTACAAATATTTCAGCTAATTTCTTTTGTTATCTTCGAAAAGTCTATCATTTACCGAACTAATTAACGCTAATTTTTATAGCCTTTTACCAAATACTCTTGAAATCAGACAAAAGTAAATAATAAAGAAGATAAAAATACGAACAAATAATATCGATGGAATTGTTTGTGAAATCTGTGTTGATATTTATCTCACACATAATAAAAAACTTGTTTACTTTGGTGCGTAGTGCAACCGAAAGCAGTTAATTCCATGAAAATTGAGTTCAACTTTAATTTATCAAAAGATGCTCAACTTAAATGAATGCCGCCGATTGTTATATACGAGCATTAAGTGCAGAACCAAGCAACCAATAAGAGTTGTCAGCTACTACAGATACTCACCAATTCCAACACGCACTCGAAACGCGCACTTGAACACAACACCGAATTGCCATTGCCATTGCCATTACCAACGCTATCACCATTGAGGCCAACACTTGGGAACATACGTTTTGTGGTACCTGAACTCGGTGGCACAATCGCACCGGCCGACATTGTCATTATCACATTTAAGAGATATTCATTCGTATATGTGTGTAAATACATGGTAGGCCATGATTGGACCGTGTGCCACATATAGTTTATGTTTGGAGAGCGCACAGAAGAACAATATAAGTAAATCAACTAGATATGCTGTGGCATTGGTACAAGGTAACTGCAGTTCCCAAGTAGGAATTTCGGCTAAACTTCAATTCAATTTTAATTTAGGTGCCTTATGCTTTGCTCCCATTTTTCTCATTTTTTCTCCAACTGGTATATCGCACATTTCTACAAATTAATTGACAAAACAACACTTGGGAATTTTGATTGGATCAGAAAGTTCAGAAGCAGAATTCCGAACAAAGCATGCCAAGCTTTTGACGTATATGTGCGTCTGTTTGTAGCTTACCAATTTTTGCCAATGCCAAAGAAGGCATATCGTATGAGCGAACCCTTTTATGGTTGCAGACGACGGAGCACCACAATCTCCTGCCGACATATAAGCCCTTGGCAATGTTTGCTTAACATTCGCCATACCAAATATACAATGCGCAAATTTAGCTACTCGACCTACCCAGGCAACTTTGGAGTTAGACTTTAACAATATCTGCTTTAGGCTTGAGCCAATAAATTTTTAAACGGAAACTCTTGTAATAAATAAGCGGCCACTGCAGTAACTGCAATTGCATCGGCGGTCAAGTTTGCGTCTGCGTCTGTAAAATGAATCATTGAAAATTTAGTGTTTGGCATTGCTTATTTCTTTTTCTTTGTTTCTACTAAATGCTTGGTCCATTTAGCCCAGAGTCCATCTGCCCTTTTTTGCGGCAGCAAATTCAGAGCTGTCGTTCACCACTTAAAGCCACAGTTGTTGTACGTATTTCGTTCCAGAATTGTAGCCCTCATGAAATTGTGGACACTTCTTGTAAGTCTTTGCGTTGCGTCCAATTTCAATGTACCGCGGAACCGAGCACGCATGTTCAGTTTGCTCTGGACTCGAATGAGCAACAAATGTAAGTGAAGTAAAACACGCCATAGCAAATTAACCATTAGCAACGAATGTAATTCAATTTTTGCAGTTTTGTATCTTTTTTTTCTTATTCTATGAAGACTCTTAGATAGCAAAGACAGTGTTCATGAGTCAATGTTTTGCAAATTGTCTTTGTCGTGCGGAAATTAAAATGCAACAGACACGTTAATGTTACTATAATTAAACAAATAAAAATAAAATGTAATGCTTTAAACAATTCCTGAATAGTAAACACATTTGTCACGATTTTATTACGAGTCAACCAGTCCACAGTCAACAGTCGACAGTCGACATAAAGGAAATGTTATGTTGTATATCGCGCAGACTCTGCTTGACATGCGGCATTGTCCATCCAAACTTTGAATAATTGCACGAATGTGTAACAGTAACGCGCAGACTTCAAAGCCGCTATGGACTTTCAGAACTGCATATTTATTCAAATCAGACTAACCGACCGGCACACCAATCGAGGAAAAAGCATAATTTGGGTTAAAGGTGCTCAAAAAAAATATTCAATTTGTATTTCTTTAAAAAAATAAGAAAACAAAAAGAAAGTAATTTCAACTAAGAATACTCTTTATAGTATATAAACAATTAAAAGTTAAAAACTAACTTAAATGTATAATACATGAGATATGATCAATAGATCACAAGAATTTTTTATTACTCTAATCAAGATTTGACTGTTACTGAATTTTCACCCTTTTAATATACAGAGTTCCCCTTTGATATTATGCAGTGCTACTATCCTCTACTAGTTTCTAATTAGAGGGACAATGCTGGAACATTATTTTAGGTATAGTCTTTAGCTCGGTCTGTAATCATAACATTATACATTAAGACTGAAAAGTTTTCGGAAATTCTCATTTAAAATTCGCGCGCTGTATATTTTTCGATATTTTAAGTTTATGTAGTTTGGCAGCACTGTCCTTAATTACTATGACAAAAATGAGCGCGATCTGTCAGACAGTTCGTTTACGGCAGCTGTTGAAACCAGTTCACCTCAGTAGTGCGTTGCGAAATGTCTTCGACGGTCGTACGACCGTCCTGAAAGGCTTTGTACCACTCATAAACTTGAGTTTTCGATAAAACTGATTCCCCATAAGCCTTTTGTAGCATTCGCAACGATTCTGCACACGAAATTTCGTTCGAAACACAAAATTTGATGCAAACTCTTTGTTCAATATTTTTTTCCATTGTTTTTTTCGCAACGCCCTACTGAGGGGAACTGGTTTCAACAGCTGCCGTAAACGAACTGTCTGACAGATCGCGCTCATTTTTGGCATAGTAATTAAGGTAATTGCTGCCAAACTACATAAACTTAAAATATCGAAAAATATACAGCGCGCGAATTTTAAATGAGAATTTCCGAAAACTTTTCGGTCTTAATGTATGTTTATTCTTCAGGAAAAGCATTACCCTTTTAGTATCTTTTTAAGTTTAGTATACATAATAAAAAACTAGAAAAAAGTCGGAAAGTTGTATATCTGGGTAGTAGGTATTAGCATTACAGTGAAATTATTTTTTGCACCAGTTGTTTGAAATGCATCAACTTTCAAAAAATCTAATACGCCATTTTTATTTTAGCCAAAACATTCGTAGAAATCATATTGCATGCTCCACATAATATTCCTACGAGTACTTATTTAACAACCTCTCTAATGGTAACTCTTCCCATCATTAAGCAGCATCAATAATAAACAATACAATAATAATACAATAAGCAGTACTTCAATAATAAACTCGTAATTGTGATATAGAATCATCGTCAGAGACCTTCTTTAAGGGTTTGATTGTTTCGCCACGTGCGTGACAAAAAATTCTACACTAACCCTCTGTTCTAAACGAAAAATGGCGAAAAATTGTGATATATGTCTAACTTATACGTATGCCAAACACAAATTAAGCATTATAACTACCAGATATTTAACACCACATTACTGACAATTCAACCAATTAACGAAACATGCTCGACTCATTAAATAAGAACCTCAATTTTAATCCAAAACTCTCGTCGCATTTTGATCACAGTCTGTATATTATAACTCTTTGTATATATGAAAATCTAAGCAAATAAAAAGAAGCTTGGTTGAACAATTTTGTAACGTATTAAGGAAACATTTTTCAATATATGACACCACACCAAAAGTAAACTTATATTTTTTTTAATTGGTAGTATGATGACTTTTTAGGAGAAGTAGATGTCGAACTCGAACAAAAGTCTGTAGAATTTCTTCGTCGGTTCAATGAATTTGTAAACTTTGTTCACCAAAAAAAATTAACCGAAATGAAAACGTGAAGGATAAGCAAACGCTTTGTAAAAATCTGACAATGGTCTTTCGGAACTTCTTATTCAATTAAAAAGAAATGTCTTAAAATTGTCTGAAAGAAATGTCTGAAATATCTAAATCATCACAGGACACAACACATATGGATCAGTGTGAATATCATCATGTATTCAAGTGAATAGAAAGTCGACAACTATTATTTTATTTGTTATTGCCTAGCATTTGCAAAAACTATATTGATATTGTTGGTCTATGATGTCTTGAGCATGAATGATGTTCATACTCCCTCTATTCAGATCTTTTAGGTATTTAATAAGGCAGGAAAAATAAATCATTGGAAAAATCGAGTACTATAATTCTGGAACGAATAATGTTATTATCTGTACATACTTTAAAATAGATACTTAAAAAATATTGTTTGTTAAAGCCAATGTAGAATAAACAGTATAGAATAAAGTACTAAAGCGTTTTTCTCTTCCAGTA